>NC_029789.2:82411866-82432936 GCF_000816755.2 Arachis ipaensis | reverse complement strand
TGTCCCGCCGCGTCTCAATGGTCACCGTTGCTGCGAGCTCGCCACCGTCCAGGAGAAGCTGCCGTCACGTCTTGTCCCGCTGTCACCACCGTTGCCCTGGAGCTCGCCCGCCATCGTCGTTGAGGGAGATAGAGGTGGAGTGGCGCGAGGTGGAAGGCGAGCTGTTTGTGTTGCCGTTCACGCCACCGTTGCTGAGCCATAGTGGCGCCACCGCCGAGTCTCACTGCTGTGCGTCGCCGTCCAAAGTAGAGAGTCACGATGGAGCTCCGTTTGTGCTTCTCTGGTCCGCCGAGAGAGGAGCTCATGGGTGGAGGAAGGCCAGTTGAGGGAGAGAATGCCGTTGAGTGGGGTAAATGCCTCTGCCGTGCTTCTTAGTCACTAGTGGTGGAGCCGTGTCGCCGTCACCCCTGGGCTGCCGTTCCTACTGCTGCCGTTTTTTCGTTCTGTTATTATTGTCTAATTGAGGTAAGGCATTCTGGCTCTTGCTTCAATTTGAGTTAGCATGGAGTTTCCAGAATTTTTACTGTTATCCTGTTTGAATTCACCATTTTTGATTGCTGCCGTGACCACCTCACGTTGCTGCTGGCTCTGTTTAAAAATGGCTGCTACTTCTGGAATCCCAGATCGGAGAGGAGAGGAGGCGTTTAACCTTATCATTGTTGCTGCCATGGAAATAGGTGCTGGAAACTGCTAATGGAGCAGCTGCATTTAGTGATTTTTGCGAGTTTTAACTTTGAGGTAGGGGATTTATTTTTAAAGCTAAACATTTTTAATTTAGAATGCCTACAAAGTTATTGAATAAGTGCAAATGGTTAATAATGGTTAAAATTTTCTTAATTAACATGAATGACTTGAAATGCATTTGAAATTAGTTAGTCGTTGTGATTATTCTGAGCTGTGATTGAACTTAGATGCTGTTGTGAATAATGATTAATTTAGTGTAACTTATTAAATTGAAATATGCCGAGTTAATTATTGAACAATTGTTGTATGGATAATTGATAAATTGAGTTTGGATTGCTGCTGTGAATGTAATTGGTTTTGTTGTTATGAGAGATTAATTGATAGAAATAAGCTTGGTTTGAGGTTGTGAAATTTGGATTAAGTTTGATGATGTTTTAGTGTTTTAATTGGAGTATTGAATTCAGGTTATGGCTGTGAATGTCTTTGGGCTTTGTTGTGAGTGTTTGAAGCTATAATTGATATTGGGTTTTCTGATTTTGATCGAATTGTTGAAAAGTTCTGATTCTATGTGATTATACTGAATTAGTTGAGTTGTGTGGCTATATTCTGGTTATTGAGAGTAAGTGCTTGTTGTTATTTTTAGTTATTTGATGTATCGGATTGGCTGTGGAATTGAGTTGTGACTGGTTGGAATTGGTTTTGGTAGTTATTAATGTTGGTTCATGATAAATTAGAATTAAGTTTGAGAACTGCTAAAAGATTGAAGCTTGATTATTAAAGTGACTTTTTTATTAAATCTAAATTTAGAGATAAAATCAGTAACTCTAAAAGTATAAGGATAACTTGTGATAATTGGAAACTATATGGAGCAGGATTTTTGGGTGAACGTATTATAAGAGAACTGGAATTTTGTAAATAATACATACTCTACGTGTTTTGGTGTTAATATTGTTAAGATTTTGGTTAAGTTAGGTGATAATGTGTTTTGGGTATTTGGAAAGTGAAAAATTGTTAGTCTTTTGGTTAAAGTAATTTATGAAATGATCAAATTGAAGTTGAATTGATGGAGTATGTGGAAGTTGCGGATTATGGCTGAATTGTTAACTATTGCAGATTGTTAAATTTCTGATTGATTGAGAATTTGCTGTGATAATTGTTGAGAAAGGTTTGATGAGATATTGAGAAAGAGGGAAACCGTAAGGGTGGTTAAGTCCGAGTTTTAGTGGAGATGCTGTCGAAATTTTATTAAAACCTGAGGTTTTATTTGAAAAGTAATTTTAGAAGATTTGAACTTCGAAAATTATATTATTGGAGTTTTATTTAGGTAAAAAAAAAGAATTATACTATTTTGAATTTGAATTACCAAGGTTTATGTTCAAGTTTGAATTATTTATAAAAGAAGTTATGTTTTGAGATTTATTCAATATGAAGAGAGTTATGCTTGGGGTTTGAAATAAAGGATTACTTTTTAGAAGTTTAATAAATATATAATATTTGAATGGTAAAGAGAGATGGTTTTTGAGTCTTTTGGAAGTTAGTAAACTTGAAAAAGAGTTTTATTTGGTTACGTTTAGTAAGAGGGTGATGCTTGAAAAGTATTTAGCGAATTTAAAATAAATGATTTTCTTGAGTCTTTTGAAAGAAAATTAAACCTGAAAATAGTTTTAAAATTGGTTTGAGTTAAGAGGTTGCAAAAGTGGAAGTCGTAAAGTTTGTACAACATGATTAAATAAAGAAAGAGAGAGATATTGTATAAGAATATGTAACTGGAGATGAATAACGAGAATGATAACTTATGATGATAATTACACTAATTCTTTTCAGGAAAGGTATTCAGTTTATGACATTGTTGGCAAGGACGTGGGTTTTGTCCTACTTGCGTATTTATGATTATAAAAGAGAATAAAAAGTAGAGGACCTGTTGAAAGGTCATTTGTTGCTTGATGCAACCCAAGAGATGTGTTTATTCATTTGTTGTGTTAAGGCAACGCCAGATATACTTGTATGATCATCTGCTGCATTGAGGCAATCAGATAGATGGTGGTGCAACCAATGAGAATGCTTTCCTGTGGTACAGATCCATATTTTAATTCTGTAAGGCAAAGGGGTTATTTCTTGCTACAGAAGTACCGTGACCACTTGTTCCATTTCTATAGTGGCAGAGGGGTTATTTCCTGTATACAGAAGGTGTGTCGGCATACATCCCTATAGTGGCAGATGTGTTATTTTCTGCGTGCAGTGGACCCTGTGGTGGCAGAGGGGTTATTTCCTATACATAGGGGTATAGCCAACTGGAAAGCCATACCCGTTTCAGCTGCTTCGGGTTATGTCGGGAGCGGGTAGAAACCGACAGATGAGCTCATTACTTGCACTACGGCTAGACATGCATCATCCTTATTTGTGCATCTGCATTTGATTGTATTTGCCTGTTTTATTTCTTTGTAATTTGTGTTGCTTGTCTTGTTGTGATTTGTTTGTATGTTGAATTAAATCTCTTTCTTGTACCTTTAGTTTCTGAATGTTTTAAAGAGATTAATAATTGACATTGTGATTGAGAATTAATTAAGTGGCTGAAAAATGATTGATATAATTACTCTTGTCATTGAGATCTGTTTTGAGTTTAAAGTCTTCGAAAGAGGTGATCAATTAGTTAAAGTAAAGCTAAGAGTATATCCAAAAGGTTTGATGAAATATAGTTTTCTTGAGTATGTTAATTATTTGCATTTTATTTCATTACTTTTACGGCATTCCCATTCCCTTCTGAGAACGTGTGGTTTGTTCTCACCCCAAAATCTTCCACCTTTTCAGTGACACAGGTTCGAAGACATAGTGTGAAGCTGCGGGCGATTATAGAATTTATTTATGAGTTAAGTGTGAGTTAATTTGCTTTCATAAAGTTCCCCCGCCCTTATTGCTTAAGATTTTTATTTTATACAAAGGGATAGGATTTGTATCTGAGTTTTATTTGAAATCTTTTGTATGACAGATATTATTATTAATAATTATGTGATTATTATTACTTTGAAATGTTTGATATATGATTTTGATAATCAAATACAAAATTTTCTGGAATTTTCTATAAAACTAAATCACGATATCGCACTAAAGGCTCAATAGTAAATAGTTAATAAAGGAAAGCATGTTAGTAACGCCTTACTTTCGGTACGATCATGACATTCTGGAAGTTGGGTCGTTACACGTGCCACACCTGGTTGCTCAAGTGGCACGCCTAAGTGAGGTTGAGAGGTTGGCGTGCCACGCCTTTGACTTCAAGTGGCACGCCCAGTCTTCAATTGCCTTCAGCCCTTTCTCTGGATTATTGTACCAGCGTGCCATGCCATGCTGTTCAAGTGGCACGCCCATGGATTTGTGAACTCTTCAAGCTTGGTGTGCCATGCCTGGGTTTTCAAGTGGCATGCCATAGTGGAGGTTCTTCTTGGAATGGCGAGTTGGCGTGCCACGCCCCTTTGCTCAAGTGGCACACCCATAGTAGTTGATGGGTTAGGCGTGCCATGCCCAACCTGGCGTGCCACGCCCTTTTCATTTCCTCCATTGTTGCTCTCTGGAATTTTGTATTAGCGTGCCACGCCCAGTCTCTGGCGTGCCACGCCCACATGCATCCTTGGATCTTCTTTGAGACATGAATTTCAATTTTCATTGGTGTTGTGTTACAAAATTTAAATGGAGTTCAACTCATCTTGTGATCAAACAAATTTTATGGGATATTACCCACCATCACCAATTGACTATTCTAATGGTGGCTGGGAATATCACCAAGAAAATACAAATTTTGAGCACTCTCAATGGAGATATGTTTCAGAGCCACAAGATGAGCAAGACAGTTTCATGGGATATTATCCACCACCACATGATTCATATCAGTATCCTCATGGTGACTGGGAATATCAACAAGGAATGAGGGAGTATGAACAATCAAGTGAAATGAACTGTTTCCCAGAGCCACAAAGTGACTCATACTTTTATGACACACACAAATGATGGCTGGGAAGGGAATTGCAGTAATTCACATTCTAATTATTCAAAGACATTATCACTTGATTATGCTGTTAGTACATACATGGAAATTGTCCCTCCATGCCACAAAAGAATCCACATTATGATGAATTCAATAATCACTCAAATTGTGGGTGGGAGGATCAAAACCAAACAGCATTTAATAGTTCATACTTCACTCATCAAGAAACATCATCTCTGGAGTATGCTTTCAATAAGTTCATGCAAGATTGTCCCCCAATGCCACAAGATGATTCATACCATGATGAATTCAACAATGATTCACATTGTGGATGGGAAGATCAAAACCAGAAAGCATTTGACAGTTTATACTCCACTTACCAAGAGTCATCATCACTTGAGCAAACCTTCAATTCATTCATGAAAAACTGTCCACCCTCACCTCCCAGTTTCTCATTTGAAAATTCTTCATCACTTGACTATGCCTCAACACAAAGTTTCCTCCAAGATCCATACGACTCATTTCACCAACCATAAAATTCATTTTATTACACAGAAAATTCATCTCAACAGTCACAAAATTCATTCCACAACTCACAAGATTCATTCCATACCACTCAAAACAACCTCACCACAACACATCCATATCCACAAAATTTCTCTCAACCTTCATCTTTTGAGCTAGTGGCTGAGGATCCCCTTCAAAAGTCCAGAGAATTTTTTGAAAGACAAGAACAAACCTGGAAAAGGCAAGAAATCCTCCTCAAGAAGATGGATGGGCCCTTAGAGCAAATAAGGAAAAACTCAGAATTATCAAACAGTGAGAATGAAGATCATTTTGTGGGAAAGGAAGTGGAAAAACAAGAACAAAAGGTCCCTGTATCAAATGAAATTGCAATGAAGGATGAAGTGGTGGAGGTATATGAGACAAGGATTCCATATCCACAGAGGCTAATTGAAGTGACAATGGAACATGAAGATTACCTCCCAAAGGACTTAATGGAAAATCATGAAGAAGAAATGGAGGAAGACAATCAAGGAGATCTACATTCAATTGAATTAGAGAAGTGCATAGAGGAAGGGCTCATGGAACCACCAATTCAAAAGGCTTTTGATGAAGATAATGTTCCAACCATCACACAACAACCATGTCTTGAAATCCAAGAAGTCAAGGCAACTAACAAGAGCACCAATCCAACCCCTGATCCAGCAAGCAAGCTCAATCAACCCATTAACAAAAGGAAGCTTGCTGAGGAGAGACCAAGACAGGGGACAATAGGTGAATCTTCTCCCCCCTTGAGGTCATTCCTCTTAACAAACTGGAAGAAGAGGAAGAAAGTGAAGAACAACATGTCAAGCTAATGACACTAAAGGAGTGCTTGTTGGGAGGCAACCCAACCTTAGGTAACATTTCATTTCTCTGTTTTGTTTATTTGATCTTTTTGCTTTGTTTAATTCCAATAAGTTGGCATATGATTACATTCTAAGTTTGGTGTTGCCCTAAAACAACTTGTTTTCAATTCCTCTGGATGATTGCATCAATTTTAATTGAAAGTATCACACTATGTTTCTAAGTTTGGTGTGCCACTTAATTTTCTATTGCAATAAATCCAGTAATACCACTTGTTTGCATAATCATAATGCCTTTGCAGCATTACCTTTCTTTTGTTTTTCCACTTTATTAGTCTTTCTGTTTTTAGTCATTTCTTTGTTTTTCATGTTTTCTTTTATTCTGCTCCCTAACTGTTTTTGTTAAGACCTCACCAAAAAATCCTTATTCATTACAGATTCTTCGCTTGGTGATTGTATTTAACATATAACAGTTTCTTTTGTTTAGTTTTAGTTTAAATAAATTGACATATGGTTGCATTCTAAGTTTGGTATTGCTATGCAACAAAATTTGCTTCCAATCTTTATTGGATACTTGCATTAATTCCAAGAGAAAGTGTCAAACTAAGTTTGGTATGCCACTCATTCTTTGTGCAATGTATCATGCACACCCTCTTATTTTTGCAATCACAATGTCTTTGTTTCTCTGTGCCTTCATTGTTATTATTCATTCTACTTGCTTAAACACATGTACTACTAACATTTTATTGTGTATGACACTCATGGTCCATTCTAGACCCATGACCATTGTTCTAATTGTTGCTTGAGGATGAGTGACGAATCGGATTCTCGCGCGGTCTAGAATTTTTACAAATAAGTTCTCGTTGCAAGTATAGCTTCTAGACCGACAAGAGATTCCTTTCGTGCAAAAGTTTTGGTTGTCACTAAAGCAAATCTAATCAAATTGATAACCAAAGTATTTAAACCTCGGGTCGTCTCTCAAGGAATTGCAGGGAAATATGATTTATTATTGGTTATGGAAAATTGTCTTTTTGAGTTTTTGAAATAAGGAACAAGGAAAATAAATTGGCAAGAAAGTAAATTAATTATCATGAAAAAACTGGCAAGGTATGAGAACTGAAAATTCCATCCTAGTTATCCTTATCAAGTGTGATGAGAATTGTTTATTGCTCCCACTTAGTTAACCCTTACTAAATAAAGGAAAGTCAAGTGGACTAATTAATGGGATTCCTCATGTCCTAGTCAACTCCTATGGAAAGACTAGCTTTAGAGGGATCCAAATCAATTAGCAAATTCCAATTTTCAATCAACAATTACGTTTGATAACTCAAGTGTCACCAATTACTCAACCAAAGCAAAGGGAGAAGAAATCTAAATTAAATGAAAATCATCAGTAACATAAATAGAAGAAACAATCATAAATCTGAAATACCTCAATTTGTATTAAATAGAAAATCTAAATCTAACATGAAGAGTTCACAAACAAATTTGGCAACATAAGTAATTAACAAGAAAAATAGATAAATCAAAGCACTAGAATAAATAAAAGTAGAAGAGAAACTAAATTAAATGAACATTGAAGCTGGAATTGAGAAGAAATCCTAAATCCTAAAACCTAAGAGAGAGGAGAGAGCCTCTCTCTCTAGAAAACTACATCTAAAACCTAAAATTGTAAATATTGAATGAATGATTTGATTCCTTCACTCTCCAGCCTCTATTCTGTGTTTCTGGGCTTGGATTTGGGCCGAAAAGAAGCCCACAAATAACTGGGGACGACTTCTGCAACTTTCTGCAAGTGGCGTCTGTCACGCGTACGCGTAGGTCACGCATGCGCGTCATTTGGAGATTTTCCTTGTCACGCGTACGCGTCAGTCACGCATACGCATCGCTCGTGCTCTGCGCTAGGCACGCGTCCGCGTCATCCATGCGCGCGCGTCGCAGCCATTTTCTTCAAAACTTTATTTTGCGCGTTCCTTCCACTTTTGCATGTTTCCTTTCTATCCTCTAAGTCATTCCTGCCCTATAAAGCCTGAAAATACTTAACACACAGATCACGGCATCGAATGGTAATAAAGGATAATTAAAATTAACATTTTTAAGGCCTAGGAAACATGTTTTCACATATATCACAGAATAAGAAAGGAATTGTAAAACCATGCAAATTATATGAATAAGTGAGTGAAGAATTGATAAAACCCACTCAAATTAGCACAAGATAAATCATAAAATAGTGGGTTATTAACCTCCCCACACTTAAACATTAGCATGTCCTCATGCTCAACTTAAGGGAAACTGAAAAAGAGTGAAGGTAGAACGGTGGAATCTATGCAATGCAATCTATCTAAATGCAAGCTACCTAAATGAATCATGCAATTCTAGTTACTATCCACCTAAATATATAAAGCTTACATGTGGTTAAATTGAGCTAAATATTTCAAGGAATCACATATGCACAGCCAAGGGCTAAATCATATTAAAACACATTCACAGTTGTTTTGAGTTAGTCAAAAGAGTTCACAAACTTGCAAGACAAGCAATGATTAAACATGGATATATGGAAATGAGCTATTGAACCCTCATTGGATTTGTATATACACTCTAATCACTCAGTGTTTGGGGTTAATCACTCTACTCTTCTCTAGTCATGCTTCCTTAAACTTTGTTCTTCATCTAATTAATCAACAAATATTTAATGTACACATGCAAATATCATGAGGTCTTTTCAAGGTTGTAATGGGGTTAAGGCAAGGGTGAGGACATATGTATGGCCAAATGAGCTATAAATTGAATCCTTTATTAGTCTAAGATCTCACCTAAAATATACATACTTTAAACAATTCTAACATTATGCCAAACTATACAAATTTCCCACTTTTGTATCACATACTCATGTACCAAATCATTTTTGATTTTTTTTATTACATGTGCATTGATCTTTTACTAAACTTAATACTGGGGTAATTTTGTCCCCTAAGCTTATTTATTTAATTATAGGATATATATATATATATATATATTAAAAATAAACATAACATATCAATGCACATGGTATTTTAATTATTTTGGCCTTACATGACCATGCACCCAAATTTCAAGTATTTTGTCAATTTAACACTTTCCTATCAACCCAAGTCCCCACGGTTCCCCACACTTAGTTAGTACACAATCTCTATCTTAAGCTAACCAAAGATCCAATTTGGGTATTTAATTTGTTTTTCCGCTTAAGGCTAGTGATGTGGTAGAATACAGAATGAATGGGGATTAAAAGGCTTAAGGTGGCTAACAAGGGTGACTTAAAATGATAGGCTGTTTGGGATAAGTGAGGAAAAACAAGTAATGGCCTCAATCATATGCAAGATTGTAAATACATTCTATATTTGACATATAGAATGGAACAAAGTAAAGTCTGCAATTATAGTGAAGAAACACACAGGAATGAAAACTATGGTTAAATAATGTAACCATGCAATTAGGCTCAAAACTCACGGGTTGTGTGTTCTTTGGCTCAAAAATCATATATCAGTCATGTATGTCATGCAAGTAGGGATAAAGATTTTTAACTCTAATCAATGTGAATCCTTGAATGGCTTTTGTAAAGAAATAAATACATTCTTTGAAAAATGTTGTCAATTTACCAACACTTATTACTATATATATATATATATATGTGTGCTAAGTAGATTGTTGTGATTATGAAAATCTAAAAATTTCTAGTTTACTCTTTATTTTCAATTAAACTAAATTTTCATATGCTAAAAAGGGGTAAACTAAACTTAATAATATTAATTTTTCTATATCACAACTAATAAGCCAAGAGTGCAAATCAAGCTAAATATCTGAGATATATACAGCCCAAAGTGCATAATGTAATAAAGTAGAAATATACAAAAATACAGTAAAGAAAAATTTGCAAGTAATGAAAGGAGAATAAGATAAAATAAAATAAAAATACAAGAAATGAAACAAAATAGGATGAAAAAGGGTCTGAAAGTAGTTCACCAAAATAAAGTCCGCCAGAGATGGCGACCTCCCCACACTTATACAATAGCATCGTCCTTGATGCTCAATCAAGCTGGGTGTGAAGGGTCGTCACCTCCGGAGGGGTGTGCTGATGCTGTCTTTATATGTAACAACCCTGATTTTCGAGTACGCGAGATCTTTTCTGAAAGCACGGATTTCTCTAGAAGATCAGTAAGGGGAGAACCTCTGATATATCATCAAGTATCTCAATCCTCATTGTCATTATGTTATCTTTAAGCTAGAACCTTTTCTGATGCAAGCTCGATAACACAGTCACGAAGAACTTAGTTTTTGAACCATATTAGTTAGGAGTTTTGATTCTGTTTTTCGTAAATAGTCTCAGTTTGACGAACCAGACTCGATTCATGAGAGAAGTGAGGTAATACGATAATATTATCATTATATGAGTACTAGGGTCTTCTTGAATGATATTATAAGGTCAGTTTTAGTTAAAAACCAAAAATCGGTTTAACCGGGTTCACAATTTACTGGTGCAGCTTAGCACCAGCACTCTCTGATGACTTTAGCAATACTAAGACCTCATTATACATGTCTTATTCTCATAATAAATATGTTACTAGTGTCATTTATGCTAGTAGCTCAGAAAAGAATTTTTAGAGATGTTTTTATGAGTGTTCCGATACATCTAGTTTTAGTAGTTATACACCTGAGATATTTTAATATTATTTTAACCCACCTCCAAGCCAACCAATCACAACTCACCTTACACCCTCAAGACACTCAATGGCTGTCTCATTTCTTCATTTTGGCCAAAAATTACATGAGAGAAAAGAGAGAAACTTTCATGAACACTTAATCTTCAAAGCTTGATTTCTTCTGAACTAAAACTCAAATCAAAACTCTGATTTCACCAAAATGATCCTTTCTTCTTCCTCTACATAACCATATAACATATCAAGGCTGAAAATAAGGTGAGAGGGCTGTCACCTCCCTCTTCGATTTGGTTTTCAAGGAAACATGCTTAAACATGTGTTTTCTTGATGTTCTTCCTTAGGAATCATGCTTAACTTGACTTGAGGGCCAAGAAATGTTAATTTCCAGCAAGTCTAAGGTATGATATCCCTTCCTAACGTGCTGAGAGAGATTTGGTCAGTTGAGGGTTTGTGAATTTAAAGTTGTTCTTGTGGTGATTTAGGAGGAAAAAGTGCTTAAGGACCACCTGAAAGTATAACCGAATTAGGAGCAGCAAAACCAGGTAGGGTTTGACGAATTTAATCTTCATTGATTGTGTCTAAGTTGTATGATTATGATATGGTTTGGCTGTGCTTGAAATTGATGGTTTATATGAGTGATTCTTGTTGAAATTTTGGTGGTAATTTGATGAAATTTGATGATATTCAACTTTGAACATATGTTCTTCATGGCTGCTGGAAAATGAAACCCTAGGCCCTAAATTGGGGTTCAATTTGTGTTAAAATCATGTAGAAAAGATGGTGTTTTAGTGGCTGGGAATTTATTATGAATTATGGTAAAAATCGGTTGCTGAAAATATTGAAAAATGGGTAAAAACAGAGAAAGAATCTGAAAATTTTATGAAGAACTTGAAGAACACTTTGAGTGTGATGAAGAACATTGAAGAACACCTTTTAGATCTTAAAAAGGGCAAGGTTGTAATTATTTTGATGTTTGAGGGGTTATTTGGTAATTTTTGAAAGTTAGGGTGGTTAAAGTAGAAATATCAAAAGTTACGGGTGGTAAAAAGTGAATTTTAAAGGTTAATAGTTAAAGTAGGGTAATTTTCGAAAATTTAATGAAAAAATAATAAATAATAATAAAGTATTAAATAATAATATTTAATTAAAAATAATATTTTAATAAAAATAATAAAATAATACAGAAAAGGCAGTTTTCTGTAAAAGCTTTAGAAAGACAACTTTAAGCTCAGAATCTCATAATTACCTTCATAAAATACTTAAGGAGTGGTAATAAAATATTAGTGAGGCAAAGATAAAGAAAAGATAAAAAAAGTTAAAGAAGAGATGAAAATTAGAGAAAAAGTCTGTAAAGTTTTAATGACAGAAAATAAACAGAGATTAGTGAACGAACTAGAGCAACATAGTTAGTTCTTGAGTTGCGCTTAGAGTCAGGTATTATATGAAAAGTTAAATTGTTTTAGTATAGACATAATTAACCTATACTTGGGACAGTAAAACACATGAACTGATAATGTTAAATACGGGAACTACCAACGAACTGAATGATCATTGGTCTCGGGGAAACCTACGAACTATTAACTATTTCGTATGTGGGAAAAACCCACGAATTGATAATCATTGATTACGGGAATAACCCATGAACTGTTGATAATCTTTGATCTCGGGGAAATCCACGAACTGGGGATCTCTGTTTTGTTGTATGTTGATCTTGGGGAAACCTACGAATTGAGGATCTCTATTTTGTTTGTGTGTTGATCAAGAGGGAAGGTATCTTTAATAGGAGTGGAATCGCCCATTGTGTGCTCAAGGCAACTCAAGTGGTCCGCCACTAAGTTTTGCAAACCACTACTATCTTTGATTTCAAGGTCAAATTCTTGCAATAGTGATGAGCGGATAATTTATACGCTTTTTGGCATTGTTTTTATATAGTTTTTAGTATAATTTAGTTAGTTTTTAGTATATTTTTATTAGTTTTTAAATAAAATTTAGATTTCTGAACTTTACTATGAGTTTGTGTGTTTTTCTATGATTTCAGGTATTTTCTGGCTGAAATTGAGGGACTTGAGCAAAAATCAGATTCAGAGGCTGAACAAGGACTGCAGATGCTGTTGGATTCTGACCTCCCTGCACTCAAAGCGGATTTGCTGGAGCTACAGAAACCCAGATGGCGCGCTCTCAATTGCGTTGGAAAGTAGACATCCAGAGCTTTTTAGCAATATATAATAGTCCATACTTTTCCTGAGTTTAGACGACACAAACTGGCGTTCAACGCCAGCTTTCTGCCCTATTCTGGAGTTAAACGCCAGAAACAGGTTGGAAAGCAGAGTTAAATGCCAGAAACAAGTTGCAAACTGGTGTTTAACTCCAAGGAAGACCTCTACACGTGGAAGCTTCAATGCTCAGCCCAAGCACACACCAAGTGGGCCCGGAAGTGGATTTCTGCATCATTTACTTATTTCTGTAACCCTAGTAACTAGTTTAGTATAAATAGAACTTTTTACTATTGTATTCAGAATCTTTGGATCATCTTGGGAGCTTTGGATCATTTTAGATCTCTATACCTCCGTGGGAGCCTGGCCACTCGGCCATGTGTACCCTATTTTCACTTATGTATTTTCAACAGTAGAGTTTCTACACACCATAGATTAAGGTGTGGAGCTCTGCTGTTCCTCAGGAATTAATGCAAAGTACTATTGTTTTTCTATTTAATTCAAGCCTATTTCTTCTCTAAGATATTCATTCGCACACAAGAACATGATGAAAGTGATGATTATGTGACGCTCATCATCATTCTCACTTATGAACGCATGCCTAACAAACACTTCTGTTCTACATGTAAACAAGCTTGAATGTGTATCTTTTAGCCTTCTGATTTACGATCAGAGTCTTCGTGGTATAGGCTAGAATTATTGGCGGCCATTCTTGAGATCCGGAAAGTCTAAACCTTGTCTGTGGTATTCCGAGTAGGATCTGGGAAGGGATGGCTGTGACGAGCTTCAAACTCGCGAGTGCTGGGCGTAGTGACAGACGCAAAAGGATTACTGAATCCTATTCCAGCATGATCGAGAATCGACAGATGATTAGCCGTGCGGTGACAGCGCATTTTGGACTATTTTCACTGAGAGGACGGGATGTAGCCATTGACAACGGTGATGCCCAACATACAGCTTGCCATGGAATGGAGTATGAAGGATTGGATGAAGACAGTAGGAAACCAGAGGTTCAGAAGGAACAAAAGCATCTCCATACGCTTATCTGAAATTCTCACCAATGAATTACATAAGTATTTTTATCCTATTTTATATTTTAATTATATTTTAATTATTAAAACTCTATAACCATTTGAATCTGCCTGACTGAGATTTACAAGGTGACCATAGATTGCCTCAAGCCGACAATCTCCGTGGGATCGACCCTTACTCACGTAAGGTTTATTACTTGGACGACCCAGTGCACTTGCTGGTTAGTTGTGCGAAGTTGTGAAAAAGAACTAAGATTATAAATGTGCGTATTAAGTTTTTAGCGCCATTACCAAGGAATAAACAATCACGATTTCGTGCACCAAATAGGAACACCCATCGTATCAACCTTAGTTTGGATTCCTTTTTAGCCAACAAATATTTCAATGTCACATGATCCGAGTATACTACCACCTTAGAGCCAAGTAAACAAGCCTGAAATTTATCCATGGCAAAGACAATAGTTAACAATTCTTTCTCGGTGGTAGTATAATTGGATTGCGCTCCATCTAAAGTCTTAGATGCATAGAAAATGATATAAGAAATTTTACCCTCGCGCTGACCTAGCACCGCTCCCACCGCATAGTTTGAGGCATCACGCATGATTTTGAATGGTCTAGTCTAGTCCGGTCCTCTCACTATGGGAGCTTGGGTCAAAGCAATTTTGAGCTTGTGAAAGGCCTCCATGCACTCTTCACTCAATTCAAAAGGAATTTTGAGTTTGCAACAACCGAGAGAGGTAATGCCACCTTACTAAAGTCCTTAATGAATCGCCGGTAAAAACCTGCATGTCCAAGAAATGCACGGACTTCACTCACAAAAGAGGGATAAGGCAAACTAGAAATAACATTGACCTTTTCCGGATCCACAGAGATCCCATCATTAGAGACAATGTACCCTAAAACAATACCTTGTCTAACCATAAAGTGGCATTTCTCAAAATTTAACACAAGGTGTGATTTAGTACACCTCTCTAATACTTTTGCTAGATTGTCCAAGCAAGGTTCAAAGGATTCCCCATAAACAAAAAAATTGTCCATGAACACCTCCATGCATTGCTCCAAAAGATCCGCAAATATACTCATCATACACCTTTGGAATGTAGCCGGTGCATTGCACAAGCAAAATGGCATTCTCTTATATGCATACGTTCTGAAAGGGCATGTGAAGGTGGTTTTTTCTTGGTCTTGTGGAGCAATGTGGATTTGAAAATATCTGGAATATCCATCTAAAAAACATTAATGAGATTTACTGCATAGGCGATCAAGCATTTGATCGATGAACAGCAATGGGAGGTGATCCTTCCTAGTGGCCAAGTTTAAGCGCCGATAGTCAATATATACCCTCCATGAGTTTTGGACTCTTGTAGCTATAAGCTCCCCTTGTTCTTTCTTGATTGTAGTAACACCAGATTTCTTTGGAACCACTTGGACAGGGCTCACTGATGAGCGGATAATTTATATGCTTTTTGGCATTATTTTTAGGTAGTTTTTTGCATGTTTTAGTTACTTTTTATTATATTTTTATTAATTTTTATACAAAAATCACATTTCTGGACTTTGCTATGAGTTTGTGTGTTTTTCTATAATTTCAGGTATTTTCTGACTGAAATTGAGGGACCTGAGCAAAAGTCTGATGCAGAGGCTGAGAAAGGACTGCAGTGTTGTTGGATTCTGACCCTCCTGCACTCGAAGTGGATTTGGTAGAGCCGCAGAAGCCCAATTGGTGTGCTCTCAATTGCGTTGGAAAGTTGACATCTTGGGCTTTCCAGAAATGTATAATAGTCCATACTTTGCACGAGATTTGATGGCCCAAACTGGCGTTAAACACCAGCTAGAGACCATTTTCTGGCGTAAAACGATGGAACTGGCACCAGAACTGGAGTTAAACGCCCAAACTGGCATCCAAGCTACCGTTTAACTCTAGAAAAGGCCTATGCATGTGTAAAGCTCAAAGCTCAGCCCAAGCACACACCAAGTGGGCCCCGTAAGTGGATTTCTGCACTATCTGCACTTAGTTACTTATTTTCTATAATCCTTAGTAACTAGTTTAGTATAAATAACACTTTTTACTATTGTATTCAGATCTTATGCCATTTTTCACATTGGGAGGCTGGCCATTCGGCCTTGCTTAGACATTTTTCTCTTATATATTTTCCACCGGTGGAGTTTCTACACCTCATAGATTAAGGTGCGGAGCTCTGCTGTTCTTCATGAATTAATGCAAGTACTATTATTTCTCTTTCAATTCATGCTTACTTCTTCTCCAAGATATACTCTCGTACTTAATTTAGTTAATTCAGAATGAAGGGGTGACCCGTGACAATCACCCACTATCTTCGTTACTCGCTTAGCCAAGATCCGCGTGCCTGACAACCACAAGTGGTGTACATGATGTTCAACGTAGTCATTGGACGACAGCCGGAGTATAATCTCTTGGGTCTTTGATCCACGGATTTGACTTACCTCTCCTGACAACATATCTTTCAAATCCGTGAGATTAGAACCTTCGTGGTAGAGGCTAGAACCAATTGGCAGCATTCCTGAGATCCGGAAAGTCTAAACTTTGTCTGTGGTATTCCGAGTAGGATCTGGGATGAGATGACTGTGACGAGCTTCAAACTCACAAATTTTGGGCGCAGTGATAGTGTGCAAAAGGATAGAGAGATCCTATTCTAACACAAGTGAGAACCGACAGATGATTAGCCGTGCGGTAGCTGTGCCTGGTATTTTTCATCCGAGACGAGAGATCCAACAGTTGATTAGCCATGCAGAAACCGTACCTGGACCATTTTCATGAGAGGACGACGGATGGTAGCCATTGACAACAGTGATCCACCAACATACAACTTGCCATGAAAGGGAGCACGCATGATTGGATGAAGACAATAGGAAAGTAGAGGTTCAGAAGCAACAAAGCATCTCCAAAGGCTTATCTGAAATTCTCACCAATGAATCACATAAATATCTTTATTTTAATTTACGTTTTATTTATCTTTCAATTATCAAAACTCATAACCAATTGAATCCACCTGACTAAGATTCATAGGATGACCAAAGCTTGCTTCAAGCCGGCAATCTCTGTGGGATCGACCCTTACTCGCGTAAGGTTTTATTACTTGTACGACCCAGTGCACTTGCTGGTTAGTTGTACCAGAGTTGTGAAAAGTGTGATCACAATTTCGTGCACTACTCACCCACTCACTATCCGAAATCGGATAGATAATGTTCGCTTTTGATAACCGGATGACCTCCTTCTTCACAACCTCTAGAATGGTAGGATTTAGATGCCTTTGAGGTTGTCTAACGGGTTTGGCTCCTTCTTCTAAGAAAATTCGGTGCTCACATACTTGGGGGCTAATGCCTACTAAGTCCACCAAGCTCCAGCCAATGGCCTTCTTGTTCCTTCTTAAGACATTAAGCAACTGCTCTTCTTGGTAGGAGGTGAGCTCCCTTGCAAGAAAGGCATTACCGGGAACTTTTGGTTCTCTTCAAGAAAGGCATATTTTAGGTGGGTTGGGAGTGTGATGGGATATTTTTGTGGAGAAACAAATTTCTCCAAAACACCCAAATCTAACCGGCAAGTGCACCGGGTCGCATCAAGTAATAATAACTCACGGGAGTGAGGTCGATCCCATAGGGATTGAATGATTGAGCAATTTTAGTTTAGTGGTTGATTTAGTCAAGCGAATCAAGATTTGGTTGAGAGATTTCTGATTTGCAGAATTTAAATTGCATAGAAAGTAAAGGAAATGGGTGAATTGCATGAAATTAAAGAGAACTGGAATTTAAAGTGCTGAATCTTAAAGAGCAAGAAATTAAATGGCAGAAACTTAGAACACAAGAAATGTAAATTGCAGAATCTTAAAGTGCAAGAAATGTAAATGGCTTGAATTGTAAAGGGAATTGGGAGTTGGATTTGCAGAAATTAAACAAGGAAAAGTAAATTGCAACAAACAGAGAAGTAAAGGATGTCATGAATCGAACCGGATCTTAAAACAGAAATATAAATGAGCATGAAAACAGTAAACAGGGAATGGGAAATGGGAAATCTGGATCTCAGGACCCAAGAGACTAGAAAACCAAGTCTAGATCTCAATGCCTTCCTAGATCCAACAAGAACAATTGCAAAGGAAATGTAGATTGCAAAGAAAGTAGATGAAAAGCAATTAATCGAAACTGAAATTCAATTAAGCAGAAAATTAAACAAGATCCCAAGGTGAGATTGAAACAGAAGTTCTTCAATTCTCTACCCAAGATCCAAGACAATTGTAATTGAAATTGAAAGCAAGAAAACTAAGAGGAAGGGAATTCAATTCTCCTTCCCCAAGAATTAGAAATTTAAAATTCACTCAATCACCAAAACTCTCCGAAAACTCTCTCTCAAAACTCAAAGGAAAAAGCTTTCTTCACCTATTATTAATCAACCAAACACATCAAAGCTATGCTCAAAATCATGAGATATTCATTCTTTCATAATATGTGACAATTATAGCATAAAACCTCATGAAATTGCATTAATTCATACATGGTTGATTAAATCAAAGGAAGCATGAAAATCTACCCAATTGGCTTGCTTATGGCTCAAGAAAGTGCATAATTCTATTGAAAACAAAAGAAAAAGGTAGAACTATACTATGCAGACAGGCAGGGGTATTATATCACTTTCAATCATAGCAGTGTTTGATGTAAAACAATCACTTAACAATACAACCTTTTGGAGTTCGCTTGCTTTCCTCCTTCTCATCATCATCATTGTTGGTCTTCATATTCCTCTTTTATCTCCTTGATTGATGATGCTTAATTTTTCCAAAAGCTTGTATGATGCTCTGCAGTGATATTGAAAGTTGCTTGTTCTCCAAGCACTTAGAAACAATGGTTAGTCTGCATGATTTATTTGTGGGCTTTTGAACTTACTTTGGTGTGGGAACACCAAACTTAGTACCCTGCCAATGGTTCTCATGCATTGAATTAACCATGTATGAAACTCTTTTTCTTTTTTTTTTTTTTCAAAAGCAATAAAACTGAAAACTAGGAAACAGTAGAATAATTAACTAGTTCATCCAACATGCTTGAAGCCAGCATTATGCAGAAAGTGAGAATGTGTTTTATGATGGGATTTTGGTGGAACACCAAACTTAGAATCCTTCATTCTCCCTTAGATTGTTTTGGTGTGCAACACCAAACTTAGCTTCTTGCAATATAGATAAAACTAATTAACCTTTTTATTGAAATAGATATGAAAAGATGGTTACCTCCGGTTGGGTTGCCTCCCAACAAGCGCTCTTTTATTGTCACTAGCTTGACATTGGGGCTTTCTTTTATGGTGGTTGAGGATTGTAGTGCCTCAACTTGTCTCCCCTGACTGTGATCCTCCTCTTTGTTCTCTGGTGTTCAATTTCAGCATGTTCCAACGAGAGTATGTTGCTAACATTGTAATAGTCATCAGTCTGTCGGTTTGCTCCCAGTTGTTGATATATCAATTGCACTTTGTCACCTTTGGAAAGCCCCTCTGTTGGAATCTTCCTGTTCTTCCAACCCCTTTTTGTTTTGTTTCTGTGTTTCATCCCTTTTTTTGTTGATCTTTCTTTTATGGCTGTAGACTTACCTTGGGGATTTCTCTCTTCAGTGGCTAATACTCCAATATCCTCTTGGATTTTTTTATCCTTCTGCACAATCTTCTGCCTTGGGATATTGTTGTGAATCACCTTGTCAATTTCCATAGAGTCCCTCCTCCTATTACTAAACTGGGCTTCTGGTAATACTTTCAGAGTGACACTCTTATCATGCATCCTAAGAGTTAGTTCTCCTTGCTCTATGTCTATGATAGCTCTAGCAGTGGCCAAGAATGGCCTTCCCAGTATAATAGAATCACCATCATCCCCATCTGAATCCAGGACCACAAAATCTGCAGGGTATATGAAATTGTCCACCTTGACCAGAAGGTTTTCAATCATACCCCTGGGGTATACTGTTGACTTATCTACCAGCTCTAGAGATATCTGTACTGGTTTAACTTCCTCTATACGCAACTTTTTTACCAAGGAGGATGGTATTAAGTTGATACTTGATCCTAGATCACACATTGCTTTAGTGATAGTTAATTCCCCAATGGTGCAAGGTAGCAAAAAGCTCCCTGGGTCCTCAAGCTTAGGAGGAAGCCCTTTTTGAATCAAGGCTCTGCATTCCTCAGTAAGCAGTATGGTTTCTTTATCATCCCAACTTCTTTTCTTATTGATAAGCTCCTTCAAAAACTTGGCATACAGAGGCATTTGCTCAAGTGCTTCAGCCAAGGGAATATTGATTTCCAGCTTTTTGAAAGTCTCAAGGAACTTATGAAAATGTTGGTCCTTAGTCTCTTTGTTGAACCTCTGGGGATATGGCAGTGGAGGTGTGAAGCTCTTTCCTATTTGCTGCTGTCCCTGAGTTACTTCTTCTGAACCGTGTGGTTGGTTGTCCTTCTTTTTGAGTTTCTCAATGCTCTTGTTTGGCATCACAACTTGATCCTTGGTTTCATCTGCCTTTGGTTGCTCCTCATCTTCTATTGGCCTTTTGCTGCTCTCTGCTTGCTTCTTTGTAGTGTCATTATTGTTCATCAATGTTTTCCCACTCCTTAATTGTATTGCCTTGCATTCTTCCTTAGGATTTGGAATTGTGTCACTCGGCAGAGAGCTTGAAGGTCTCTCAATAGAGATCTGCTTGGAGATTTGCCCCATCTGCCTCTCTAGGCTCTTTATGGAGGCTTCATGATTCTTGGTTGTCATTTCCTAGTGTTTCAACAATTTATCCATCAAGGTCTCCAAGTTAGTGAGTCTTTGAGATTCAGGTGATACTTGAGGTGGGTTATGAGATGTGGGTGGTGGATGGTAGGCATTTTGGTTGGTGGGTTGGTTATTGGATTGGTACTGGTTAGGGTTGGGATAGTTGTTTTGAGGTTTTCTGTAGGGGTTCTAGTTAGTTTGCTGCTGGTTGTGGTTTTGGTTGCTTCTTGGGTTGTTTTGGTTTGAGTTTCTCTGCCATGGTTGTTGGTTTTGGGTGTGATTATCTCCCCATCTGAGGTTTGGGTGGTTCTTCCAGGATGGATTGTATGTATCACCATACACTTCATTTGGTCCTTGGTTGTGCA
>NC_029789.2:82340632-82411824 GCF_000816755.2 Arachis ipaensis | reverse complement strand
ACACCATTGGACTTGACAGTGTCACAAATCCTTAGGAAGGTAGATAGATGTTGATTTGGATCCTCCAATGGTCCTCCCCCAAACAAGCAGTTGTTTTGGACCAATGTAATGAGTTGTGGGTTCAATTCAAAGTTATTTGCATTGACATTAGGGGTGAGAATGCTGCTTCCACAATGTCTAGCATTTGCAAAGGTATAGGAGGCCAAAACTCTCCTCTGGGGTGGGTTGTTATTGTTGTTGTCAGCTCCACCAGGTGGATTGGTTGAATGTTCCTCCATATCTTGGAATTCTTTTTCTGATTCCTCTTCTCCAACAATATTTTTCCCTCTTTCAGCTCTTCTTAACCTGCTGAGAGTTCTTTCGTCTTGTTCATGAAAGATGGGTGTGGTTCTTCTTGTACCTGACATACAAGCAGAATATAAGAAACACACAAACCAGTGACACTTCAATCTACTCCTAGAATGAAGTTTTAGTTAGCTTAAGCAAAAATTCAAACAGTTAGTGGGTTAGTTAAAATTAGAGAAAAATAAAGAAAAAGTGCTTGATCTAGATCACCACCTCACTTAATCATTGTCAATCTAATCAATCCCCGGCAACGGTGCCAAAAACTTGATGGGATATTTTTGTGGAGAAACAAATTTCTCCAAAACACCCAAATCTAACCGGCAAGTGCACCGGGTCGCATCAAGTAATAATAACTCACGGGAGTGAGGTCGATCCCACAAGGATTGAAGGATTGAGCAATTTTAGTTTAGTGGTTGATTTAGTCAAGCGAATCAAGATTTGGTTGAGAGATTTGTGATTTGCAGAATTTAAATTGCATAGAAAGTAAAGGAAATGGGTGAATTGCATGAAATTAAAGAGAACTGGAATTTAAAGTGTTGAATCTTAAAGAGCAAGAAATTAAATGGCAGAAACTTAGAACGCAAGAAATGTAAATTACAGAATCTTAAAGTGCAAGAAATATAAATGGCTTGAATTGTAAAGGGAATTGGGAGTTGGATTTGCAGAAATTAAAGAAGGAAAAGTAAATTGCAACAAACAGAGAAGTAAAGGATGTCTTGAATCGAACCGGATCTTAAAACAGAAATATAAATGAGCATGAAAACAGTAAACAGGGAATGGGAAATGGGAAATCCGGATCTCAGGACCCAAGAGACTAGAAAACCAAGTCTAGATCTCAATGCCTTCCTAGATCCAACAAGAACAATTGCAAAGGAAATGTAGATTGCAAAGAAAAACTCTCTCTCAAAACTCAAAGGAAAAAGCTTTCTTCACCTATCATTAATCAACCAAACACATCAAAGCTATGCTCAAAATCATGAGATATTCATTCTTTCATAATAGTGCCACGCCTTTGACCTCAAGTGGCATGCCCAGGCCTTCTCCCTCTTTTTCTTGCTTCTGGAAAGTTGAACTAGCGTGGCACGCCCAGGGTCTGGCGTGCCACGCCCATTATGTGAGCTTGGTCCTTCTCTCTGGAAAACTAAACCAGTGTGGCATGCCCAGGTTCTAGCGTGCCACGCTCATTTGTATGCTTGGTTCCTTCGTTGGCGTGCCATGCTCAGAACTCAAGTGGAATGCCCAGGTCTTCTTCTTGTTGATGGGTGATGTTGGCGTGCCACGCTTGATGCTCAAGTGGCACGCTGAAGTGAGAAATGGTAGCTGATGTGCCACGCCTTCGATACCAAGTGGCACACACATAAGGTTAGCCTCCTAACTCCTCCTCTGAAAAATATAACTGGCGTGCCACGCCGAGTATTTTGCCTTGGTCCAGTGGCTGGCGTGCCACCCCTGGTCCTTCAAGTGGCACGCCAAAGTGAGAGTTTAGAGCTGGCGTGCCATGCCTTCGACACCAAGTGGCACGCCCAGCCTTTTTGGTTCTCAAGCTCTTCTCTGGAAACTTGTACTGGCGTGCCACGCCTTGATGCTCAAGTGGCACGCCCACTTCAATGTTGCTCTTTCCAGCTTGGCGTGCCATGCCTGGCTCTTCAAGTGGCATGCCCATGTGACTTTTGAAGCTGGCGTGCCACGCCTTCGATACCAAGTGGCACGCCCAGCCTTTTGGGTCTTTAATGTTGCTCTCCGGAATCTTCTACTGGCGTTACACGCCTTGATGCTCAAGTGGAACGCCCCTTTAGTGTGATACTTTTCAGCTTGGCGTGCCACGCCTGGCTCTTCAAGTGGCATGCCAAAGTGACAATTTGAAGCTGGCGTGCCACGCCTTCGATACCAAGTGGCACGCCCAGGTGATGATCTCTTATGGAGTGATAAACTGGCGTGCCACGCCCATGGCTCAGGTGGCACGCCCATAGTATGTGATGGGTTAGGTGTGCCATGCCCAGCTTAGCGTGCCACGCTCCTTTCGTGGCCTTCGTTATTACTTTCTGGAAAATTACACTAGCGTGCCACGCCCAGCTCCTAGCGTGCCACGCCCATACATTTTTGTGGCGTTTGCTCAAAGTGGCACGACGATTTCACACGCCTAGCTTATTTTGTTGTTTTCTTCCCCTTTTTGATGTCTTTTTCACCTGAAATTCAGCACAAACTCAGTTCAAAGCAATGTACCAGAATATTCATCAAATAGTGCATGAATTGCAATGATCAAATGAGATTATGCTCTTTTATGGTCCTTTTATTGCAAGAAAAAAGGGTAGATGATGCAAGTCATCACAATACCAAACTTAAGCGTTGCTTGTCCCAAGCAAATCAATGTGAGTAGTTCTTACATGGATTGAGAGTGTGGGTCATATGGTGTTTGGATGAATTGTTCACATAATTGGCTTGTTCCCAGTCACCTTCAGATTCTGGTGCATTCCTTTCTTGTTGAGGAGTTTGGTCTTGAATGACTTAGGCTTGGTTGGCCTCCATCCTTTTGGTTAAAGCTGCTATTTGAGCTGCAATTGCCTTGTTCTGAGCTAACAAAGCATCTACAGAGTTGAGCTCTTGCACTCCCTTCTTCTGAGTTCTTTCTGAAGAATAGAAATATTCATTTTCAACTAAAGTTTCAATGACATCTATAGCCTCTTCAATAGTTTTCTTCTTGTTGAGTGAGCCTCCTGAAGAATGGTCCACATCCTTCTTTGCTTCATAGGATAGTCCCTCATAAAAAATGTGTAGTTGTATCCACTCATTGAACATTTCTGTTGGGCATCTTCTTGTCAGATCTTTGAATCTCTCTCAGGCCTCATAAAGTGTTTCTTCATCTTGCTGTCTGAAAGTTTGCACCTCAGCTCTCAGCCTATTGATTATTTGTAGAGGGTAGAATCTTGCAAGAAATCTGTTCACGACCTCCTTCCATGTAGTTAGGCTATCCTTGGGGAATAATTCTAACCACTTTGCTGCCTTATCTCTGAGTGAGAAAGGGAACAAGAGTAGTTTGTAGATGTCGGGGTGTACCCCGTTGGACTTTACAGTATCACATATCCTCAAGAATGTGCTGAGATGTTGATTAGGGTCTTCTTGGGCACTTCCTCCATATGAGCAATTGTTCTGAACAAGTGTGATGAGCTGAGATTTCAGCTCAAAATTATTGGCATGAATTGTTGGCTTTAGGATGCTGCTGCCACAATTTCCTGGGTTTGGGTTGATGTAGGTGCCTAAGACTCTCCTTTCTTGCCCATCATGATTTACTGGGCCTTCTCTGGTATTGTGAGCTTCTTTTTCATGGTGGTTCTTCATGTTCTCCTCCATGTTTGTTTCAAAATACTCTTCTTCTTCCTCAGCACCAACGACTCCTTTCCCTCTTGCTTCCCTCCTTAATCTAAGGAAGGACCTCTCAGGTTCAGAATCAAAGGAAGTTGAAGCACCACTTCTTCTACCTGTCATACAACCAACAAGGCAAAAAGAAAGAAAGAAAATGAATGAAGAAATTACTCTTATTAGAGTGGTTGTTAGTGTGAGTGGTGCAATTAATCGAACAGTTAGAAGAGTGAAAATATGTAAAAAAAAAAACTCAAAGAAGAAAGAAATAGAACTCAAAATAAAAGAAAATAAAAAGGTGCTAAATAAAATAAAATAACAAGGAATTTAAATTGCTTAATCTAGCTCTCTAATCGATTTAATCACTGTCAAATTTAAGCCAATCCCTGGTAACGGCGCCATAAAATTTGATGAGTCTAAATTCACACCCCATTAAAAATTGGTGAATTAGTTCTTTTGGCAAGCGCACCAAAATTATCGTCAAGTAATAACCCACAGTGGAGTGGGATCGTATCCACAGAGATTGGCAAATTCGAGCAGTTTTAATCAATTGATGAATTAGTCAAGCAGATTAATAGGATTGTGCAGTGCAGAATTATAAATGACATAAATGTAAATGACTAGAATATAAAGAAAAGCAATAAAGTGCAGGAATATAAATGGCAGAATGTAAAGTGCAGAATCATAAATGACTTGAATGTGAAAGGGAATGGGGAATTACTGAATGTAAAGATAAGCTGTAAAGAAATGGATAGATAAGAATGGGAAAAATTCATTGAGATTGAGAGATATTGTCTCTTTGGATCAAATCTAGCTTATATCCTCTTCAATCATGTAAGTCATTGACCTCTTGGCAATCATGATTGATTGAGCCCCAATCCCTTGGTGACTCAATCTCTCGGATCTTGATCAATAGCCAATTCCTTGGTCTAATTGCTCATGAAGAGAGATATGCTTGGTCCCTAATTATACCTAGATTCTACTCAAGTGTTAGAAGGGATTTCAAGCATGGTTTCATGTTTCCTTTCCCAAGGCTCCCATGAAACCCAATTGCATTCAATCTCTTTTCCAAGATAATTGAATACTAAGCATTAAGAACGAAATTCCTTCTAGAAAATCAAAGAGAAGATGAAGAGAAGAAGAATTTCACTATTATCAATCCATCAAGTACAACAGAGCTCCCTCTCTCAATGAGAGGGAAGTTAGCTACTCATAGCTCAAAAAGTACTCAAAAGTGAAGTGTAAAAGTGGATCTAAAACTGACTGCTTAACCCCCTTCTTCAGTACTCCTTGGGGGTATTTATACTACTCCTAGTAAAATAAAAAAATTACAAAAGTGAAAAAGGAAAATTACATTTTGGAGGGAAAAGAAAACACTCAATAAGCGTGACTTCTCAGCTGGCGTATGGCTGGCGCTTTTCTGGCGTGTCACGTGCCCTTCATTTCCAGCATTGCGTGCCATGCCCAGTCCTTCAAGTGGCACGCTCGTCCGTCTAACAACCTTAGCGTGCCACGCCTTCGAACTCAAGTGGCATGCCCCTTGCCTTTCTAACTTCTCTTTGCCTCTGGAAACTTGAACTGGCGTGCCACGCCCTTACTCTATGCTTTGCTAGGCTTCTCTGGAAAGTTGAACTAGCGTGGCACGCCTAGGGTCTGGCGTGCCACGCCCCTTTTGTGAGTGAGTGGTTCCTCTGTTTGGCGTGCCATGCCACGAACTCAAGTGGCACGCCCCAATGCTTCTTTGCTCTCTGAATGGCACTGGCGTGGCACGCCTGGTTGCTCAAGTGGCACGCCTAAATGAAGAATGGTGAGTGGCGTGCCACGCCTTCGATACCAAGTGGCACGCCCCATGTAATTGGCCTCCTTCATCCTCTCTAGAAACTTATACCAGCGTGCCACGCCCATGTTCTTATCTTGGTTCCAGTAGTTGGCGTGCCACACCTCAGCCTTTAAGTGGCACGCCATAGTGAAATGCTAAGGTTGGCATGCCACGCCTTCGATACCAAGTGGCACGCCCAGTCATCAATTTCCTTTAGCCCCTTCTCTGGATTGTTGTACCAGCGTGCCACGCCAGGCTGCTCAAGTGGCACCCCTAAGTGACTTCTTGGAGCTAGCGTGCCACGCCTTCGATACCAAGTGGCACGCTATAGTGAAGGTTCTTCTTGGAATGGTGAGTTGGCGTACCACGCCTCTTTGCTCAAGTGGCATGCCCATAGTAGTTGATGGGTCAGGCGTGCCACGCCCAAGCTGGCGTGCCACGCCCCTTTTGTGTCCTCCATTTGGCTCTCTGGAATTTTGTATTAGCGTGCCACGCGCAGTCTCTAGCATGCCACACCCACATGCATGCTTGGACTTCTTCTCTGGAATTTAGTACTGGCGTGCCACGCCCAGCTCCTGGCGTGCCACGCCAGTGCATTTTTGTGGCGTTTGCTTTAAGTGGCATGCCAGTTTCACATGCCCAGCTTCTTGTTTGTCTTCTACCCATTTTTTGACGCTTTTCTCACCTGAAATTCAGCATAACTCATCTCAAAGTAGTATACCATAATATTCATCAAATAATACATAAATTGTACTGATCAAATGAGATTTATGCTCTTTTATGGTCTTCTTTATGCAAGAAAGAAGGGTAGATGATGCAAGTCATCACTTGATCCCTGATTATACCACACATCATCATAGGTCCAAGTAGAGGGAGGATTATGTGTCACCATATCCAAACACCAAAGTCCAGATCCTACTCAAGTGTGACAAGGGATTTCTAGCATGGTTTCATGTTTCCTTTTTCAAGGTTCCCATGAAACCCATTTTGCATTCAACCCCTTTTCCAAGGTGATTGATAACTAACATTAAAACGAAATTCCTTCTAGCAAATCAAAGAGAAGATGAAGAAAAGAAGAAATTCACTATCATTAATCCATCAAGTACAACAGAGCTCCCTTTATCATTGAGAGGACATTTAGCTACTCATAGCTCAGAGAAAAGTACAAGAGAGATGGAAGAGATAATAAAGTGAAAAGTCAATCTAACTATAGCTAATAGCTCAACTGCTTAACCCCTTTCTCAGTACTTTTAGGGGTTATTTATACAACTCCTAGCACTAGAAATTAAAAAAAAAAATACAAAACTGAAAAGAAAAATACAATTTAGAGGGAAAATAAACTCAATAAACGTGATCTCCCAGCTGGCGTGTGACTGGCGCTTTAGTGGCGTGCCACGCCCAACTCTTTAAGTGGCACACCCTCCTTCATTGGCATCCCTGGCGTGCCATGCCTTCGAGCCCAAGTGGCATGCCCAGGCCTTCTCTCTCTTTTTCTTGCTTCTGGAAAGTTGAACTAGCGTGGCACGCACAGGGTCTGGCATTCCACGCCCATTATGTGAGCTTGGTCTTTCTCTATGGAAAACTGAACCAGCATGGCACGCCCAGGTTCTGGCGTGCCACGCCCATTTGTGTGCTTAGTTCCTTCGTTGGCATGCCATGCCCAGAACTCAAGTGGCATGCCCAGGTCTTCTTCTTGTTGATGGGTGATATTGGTGTGCCACGCCTGAGGCTCAAGTGGCACGCTAAAGTGAGAAATGGTAGCTGGCGTGCCACGCCTTCGATACCAAGTGGCACGCCCATATGGTTGGCCTCCTAACTCCTCCTCTGAAAAATATAATTGGCGTGCCAGGCCCAGGGTCTTGCGTGCAACGCCTAGTATTTTGCCTTGGTCCAGTGGCTGGCATGCCACGCCTGGTCCTTCAAGTGGCACGCCAAAGTGTGAGTGGAGAGTTGGCGTGCAACGGTTTCGACGCCAAGTGGCACGCCCAGCCTTTTTGGTTTTCAACCTCTTCTTTGGAAACTTGTACTGGCGTGCCACGCCTTGATGCTCAAGTGGCACGCCCACTTCAATGTGGCTCTTTCCAGCCTGGCGTGCCACGTCTGGCTTTTCAAATGGCACGCCCAAGTGACTTTTGAAGCTGGTGTGCCATGCCCTCGATACCAAGTGGCACGGCCAGCCTTTTGGGTCTTCAATGTTGCTCTCTGAAATCTTGTACTGGCGTGCCAAGCCTTGATGCTCAAGTGGCACGCCCCTTTAGTGTGATACTTTTCAGCTTGGCGTACCACGCTGGCTCTTCAAGTGGCACGCCAAAGTGACAATTTGAAGCTGGCGTGCCACGCCTTCGATACCAAGTGGCACGCCCATAGTATGTGTGGGGCTAGGCGTGCCACGCCCCTTTTGTGGCCTTCATTATTGCTTTCTGGAAAATTACACTGGCATGCCACGCCCAGCTCCTGGCGTGCCACACCCATACATTTTTGTGGCATTTGCTCTAAGTGGCACACCAGTTTCACATGCCCAGCTTATTTTGTTGTTTTCTTCCCCTTTTTGATGTCTTTTTCACCTGAAATTCAGCACAAACTCATTTCAAAGCAATGTACCAGAATATTCATCAAATAGTGCATGAATTGCAATGATCAAATGAGATTATGCTCTTTTATGGTCCTTTTTATGCAAGAAAAAAGAGTAGATGATGCAAGTCATCATCCCTCCATCCTTGGTTAGAGCTATCTTGCCATCCTTGATTATAGTTGCCTCATTGACTATAGTTGCCTCTTTGTTGGTGATAACCTTGGTTTGGGCAATTGTAGTAAGCATTAGTAGCCGCCAAGGTATTATCTTCTTGGAGGTTTAGGCATTCATCGGTGTAATGGGTGTAGCAAGACCAAATTCCGCACACTCTTTAGGGGACCAATTGTTGACTTTGTTGTGGTTGAGGAGGTGGAGATTGTTATTGATTTAGTTGGAGTTACTTGAGAATCTTTGTCATTTATCCCAAGGTTTAAGTAAGGACGGCGGTCTCACCACTAGTAGAAACTTCATTTATAGCTCTTGGATGGTTGTTCCTTTGTCTAGCGTGTTGGGTGGACTCGGCCAAATTCGTGGTCAATTGCCATGCCTCCTCCGCCGTTCTATACATTGTTAAGGAACCATTGCTTGAGGCATTCAAGAGAATCTTGTCTTGTGGTTTCATTCCTAGGCAAAAAATAGCTAATCAACACTAGAGTGTCAATCATATAGTAAGGGCAAGAGTCAAGTAGCCTCTGAAACCATTCCCAATACTCGTATAGAGTTTCCATTTCCCCTTGGACAATGCATGAAATTTCTTTCCTCAATCTATCCGTCACCTCCGGAGGAAAGAATTTATCTATGAACTCCCTTCTAAGCAAATTCCAATCACCAACAATCTCATCGGGCAAAGTGTAAAACCACTCTTTCGCTCTTCCATCAAGTGAGAATGGGAAGGCAAACAACCAAATAGCAACCTCATCGGAACCCTCCCACCTTGTTGTTGAACATACACCTTGAAAGTCTCTAAGGTGTCTAATAGAATCTTGGGCAGAGAGTCCATGAATCTTTGGTAGAAGATTAATCAAAGCGGTCTTGAGTTCAAAATTAGCATCAACTCCGGATGACGCACTTAAAGTGGTTGAAGAACAAAGTCCGGAGCACCGGCCTCCTTATGAGTGACTCTCCTCGGAGCGGCCATGGTTTCACTACCTAGATCAATAGAAGAGGTATTAGTAGTATTGATGAAAGAGTATATCGTTCCTTCTTCGAATGACGATTCTGATTCAACCTCGGATAAGGTTGGTGAATTGGTAGGAACCCTTTCACCACCTCCAAAGGCTAACCTTCTCCGAGCTTGCCTAATATGGAATAAAGTTCTCTCAATTTCGGGATCAAAAGTGGCTAAGCTCGTATCCGGTAGTGAATGCGTCATTCAGTGAAAAAGCATAGAGCTCATGATAAGAAAATGCACTAAACAAAGATTAATCCTAACTAACAATCAAACTAGCAACAATCAAGAAAGAATGCAAGTATGCATATATCCACATATTTACACTAACCAACAACATGGCACACATTTGTAATTCCCCAACAACGGCACCATTTTAATGAGCTATATTTTGTCGGTATAGAATTCTCCAATGGAATTATGTGATGTGTATAGTCTAAACCAAAGAACTATAACATATCAAACAAAGAACGTGTGTGTTCACGATTCAAATCAATAACCGAGAGTATTATTCTCGAGTCGTTCTCCCTAGGAGTTGCCCTAAGGTGCACATCATTGGCTAGGAGTCTCTTGGTGTTTAAGGTTGAATACAAGAAATGTAAACAAGCTCGCATAAAAGTAATGAACAAATAATAATGAAGCTAAGGGACACAAGAATTTGAAATCAAGCAAGAGTGAATGACAATCAATCAATATAAAAGCCCTGGCTAGGGTTGGTAATCAGAAGTCCTATAATCATGATCTCCATCAATTGTGACATCAATTAGTTATTTCTCCACTTAGTTAACGTCTAACTATGAAGGAAAGTCAAGTGAAGATAATCAATTTGAGTCCACAAGTCCTAGTCTAAGCCTAGGGAGAGACTAGAGTTAGTGTCATTAAAATCAATTAGCAATTTCCAATTGTCAATCAACAAAAGACCTTAATAATTCAAGTGTTTCTAATTACCCAACCCCTAAGCCAAGAGTGAAGAACTACTCCATAGCTATAGTTGACATTTTATCAAGCATTTGGTGAGCAATAATGGAAGACATCATGAAATTGGAGAAAGGAATTGAATTAAAGCTATCTATTGCAAACAATCAACAACAATCAAACAATTAACAACAATGAAAATGAAATTCCTCAATGCATTAATGGAATTTAAAGTAACAAGGTCTAGATCCAAGATCTACAATACTAGAGCATCAAGAACATTAAATTGAGAATAGAAGAAGAGGATCTACAATCTAGAGCAATGTAAATTTGAATCAAATTCATATCTCATCAAAGTATCCAAGTACAATTGGGATTGAGAAAGCCAAAAATCCTAGAGAGAAGTTGGAGTTTCTCTCTCTAAAAATGTAACTTCCAAAAGTAACTAACTAGAAAAATGTGTAAATGATCCCTTTTCATTCAATCCTTGGTTCTTTTAATCATTTCCCGCCAGAATTCCACTCAGAATTGGGCAAGGCGGTCCTCTCAATTCGCCAGGCACGATTTTACTAAAGAAGTCACGTGCGCGCATCACGTGTACGCGTTGATGAGATTTGCGATCCACGTGTACATGTCTATGAGATTTTTCCCATCCACAAGAATGCGTCCCTTTTCATGGGCCAATCCAAGGTCCAGCTCCCACGCATGCGCGTCGGCTGCGCGTGCGCGTCGGTGCCAATGCTCCAAAGCTCCATTTTTATGCTCCTTCCACTTATGCATGCTTCCTTTCCCTTCTCTAGACCATTCTTGCACCTATAATCTCTGAAATCACTTAACAAATAGATCACGGCATCGAATGGAAATAAAGAGAGATAAAAATATAGCTTATTTATGGCATAAAAAGCATGTTTTCAAGCATTAAGCGAAATTAGGAGGGAAACACAAAACTATGCATTTTATATGGATAAGTGTGATAGAATGTTGATAAAATCATTTTAATTACGCACAAAATGTACCACGAAATAATGGTGCATCAAATCTCCCCACACTTAAACTAAGCATGTCCTCATGCTAAAGATTGAAAGATCAAAGAACATAGGAGAAAGAGTTTATTGATATGTGATTCACCTAAATGCACGCAACTAATGCAAATGTATCTACCTACTTGGTCAAGTATGAATCAACTTCCAAGAATATATATATATATATATATATATACATAGGGCTAAAATGACAAACAATTCACAATCCTACCAATTCAAGCATCAAAATGGAGCGTATATACTTACATGAAGAAAGCTCGTGAAAGCTGGGAACAAGGAATTGAGCATCAAGCCCTCACCGGAAGTGTTTGCACTCTAGTCGCTTAGGTGTTTAGGGTTGATTCACTCAATCCTCCTCCAATCATGCTTTCTAAGATTTGCTTTTCATCAAACAATTGACACTTATTCAATGCATGCATACACATATCATGAGGTCTTTTCTTAGGTTGTAATGGGGTTAGGGTCAAGATAGGGTTATTTATGGTTAAGTGAGCTCGAAATTTGAATCTTTGATTAACATAAGCTTCCCACCTAACCTATACAACAACCTATGACAATCTAAGATAAACCTAACTACCCATTCTTCACTCTTTCGCATAGTGATACATTTTTTCTTTTTATCACAACACATAGGCATTGATTATTATTGATTATTATTGAGCTCCCCTTTTTATTTCTTTTCTCTTTTTTTTTCTTTTTTTTATATAATTTTTTTTTCTTTTTGCAATATAGTATATACAAACGCATCAATGCATATGGTTCTACATTTAATTAACACATGAGTGTGTACCCAATTCCTAATATTTTCAACAAAAATATAAAACTACCCTTTTTCCAACTGATAAACCCCATTTTTAGGGTTTATCTTGTGTGAATTTAGAGTATTTTATCAACCTTTTCTCACATTTATTCAATGAAATAGCATGGTTTTGTGATTCTCCCTTAATTTGTGCTTAAGTGTGAAAACATGCTTTTAGGCCTTTAATTTGATGATTTTAATTCACCTTTGATTCCACTAGATGCCTTGATTTGTTTGTTAAGTGATTTCAGGTTGAAAAGGCTAGGAATTGATCAAAGGAGTGAAGAGGAAGGCATGCAAAGTGGAGAACACATGGAAAAGCCAAAGATTTGAGATGCCTTCAAGGGACGCGCACGCGTGTTGTACGCATACGCGTCGGTGCTGGCACGTGATTTCTTAGTGAAAATGTGCCCAGCGAATTCTCAGAGGCTGTGGGGCCCAATCTAAACTAACTTTGGCACTAAAACACTTAAAAGGACCAAGGATTGAAGGGAAGAGGCATCATTCATATCTTGGATAATTAGGAATCATTAGGATTAGTTTTAGTTAGTTTTAGAGAGAGAAACTCTCACTTCTCTCTAGAATTAGGATTAGGTTTAGGTCAATAACCTTAGATCTAGGTTTTAATTCATGCTTTCATCTACTTCTACTTTACAATTCTTTGTTGTTACATCTTATTCTTCTATTCTTTTGTTGTAATTTCTTCCATTTTATTTCCATACTTTGTTGTTGATCTACTCTTGCATTGCGCGCGTACGCGTGCATCAAGCATTTTCACCTATCCGTGCGCACGCGCCATGTACGCGTATGCGTGGACTGAGAAATTCCACCTCCAAGCCAAAAACCCGAGAGTTGTGCGAATGCTGCACTAGCATTCTGCCTTTGGCACAAACCAACTCGCGCGTACGTGCACATGACGCGTACGCGCCACTCTCAAAATAAGCTATCTGCGCGCACGCGCCATGTGCGCGTACGCGTCACGACCATTGCACCATCATCCGCGCGCGCGGGCCATGCGCACGTACGCGCGGATGTCCTTCCTTCAACACATCTCTTTTCTTCTCCTCCTTCCATTTCTTTCCTTCTCCTTTCTTCTTCCCTTCTCCAATCCTTCATCCAACACTTCCAAATACCATTGATAACCATTTATTTTAGTTAACTAATTAGTTAGTTAGTTAGTTGATTAGTTAGTTTTAGTTAGTTTTCATTTTATTTTCTCTTTTTCATTGTAAGTGTTAGATTGTTATTCTTGATTACCATTAATTGCTGCTGAGTATTAAAAAGGGATGTTATCTTAACATCATTATATTTATAATCTTTGTTGGATTCTATTGTTGAGGTTATATTTTACTACTTGGTTTTGAGTTTTTCATACTTACCTTTTAAGGATACCAAGTGATGAGAATTGCCTTCGAGCTTGTAACTCTTTTTGAATTGCATGATTTGGCCACCATGTAATTTGAACCCTATTCTTTGATTAGGCAATCTCTTGACATTCGATGGTGTGCATTTACTTAATGCATTATGTTTCACGATCATATGCATCCATACGCTTTTAGCTTGAATGCTCTCATGCTTCTTTAATACTTGTTTTACCTTACAAGCTTACTTAAAGCATCTCAAGCATACTAGAATGAGTAAAGTGCATGCTTCTTTAGTGACATAGCTTTTATGCTAATGTGTGTTTGATGAGCGGATAATTTATACGCTTTTTGGCATTGTTTTTACATAGTTTTTAGTATGATTTAGTTAGTTTTTAGTATATTTTTATTAGTTTTTAAATAAAAATAACATTTTTGGACTTTACTATGAGTTTGTGTGTTTTTCTGTAATTTCAGGTAATTTCTGGCTGAAATTGAGGGACTTGAGCAAAAATCAGATTCAGAGGCTGAAGAAGGACTGCAGATGCTATTGGATTCTGACCTCCCTGCACTCAAAGTAGATTTTCTAGAGCTACAGGAGTTCAAATGGCGCACTCTCAATTGCGATGGAAACATCTAGGGCTTTCCAGCAATATATAATAGACCATACTTTGCTCGAGTTTAGACGACGCAAACTGGCGTTCAATGCCAACTTTCTGCCCTATTCTAGAGTTAAACGCCAGAAACAGGTTGCAAAGCAGAGTTAAACGCCAGAAACAGGTTACAAACTGGAGTTTAACTCTAAGGAAGACCTCTACACGTGAAAGCTTCAACGCTCAGCCCAAGCACACACCAAGTGGGCCCGGAAGTGGATTTCTGCATCATTTACTTATTTCTGTAACCCTAGTAACTAGTTTAGTATAAATAGAACTTTTTACTATTGTATTTAAATCTTTGGATCATCTTGGGAGCTTGGGATCATTTTAGATTTCTAGACCTCCATGGGAGGCTGGCCACTCGGCCATGTCTACCCTATTTTCACTTATGTATTTTCAACGATAGAGTTTCTACACACCATATATTAAGGTGTGGAACTCTACTGTTCCTCAGGAATTAATGCAAAGTACTATTGTTTTTCTATTCAATTCAAGCCTATTTTTTCTCTAAGATATTCATTCGCACAAAAGAACATGATGAATGTGATGATTATGTGATGCTCATCATCATTCTCACTTATGAACGCGTGCCTGACAAACACTTCCATTCTACATGTAAACAAGCTTGGATGTGTATCTCTTAGCCTCCTGATCTACGATCAGAGTCTTCGTGGTATAGGCTAGAATTATTGGCGGCCATTCTTGAGATCCGGAAAGTCTAAACCTTGTCTGTGGTATTCTGAGTAGGATCTGGGAAGGGATGGCTGTGACGAGCTTCAAACTCGCGAGTGCTGGGCGTAGTGACAGACGTAAAAGGATCACTGAATCCTATTCCAGCATGATCGAGAACCGACAGATGATTAGCCGTGCGGTGACAGCGCATTTTGGACCATTTTCACTGAGAGGACGGGATGTAGCCATTGACAACGGTGATGCCCAACATACAGCTTGCCATGGAAAAGAGTATGAAGGATTGGATGAAAGCAGTAGAAAAGCGGAGATTTAGAAGGAACTAAGCATCTCTATACGCTTATCTGAAATTCTCACCAACGATTTACATAAGTATCTCTATCTTTATTTTACGTTTTATTTATCTTTTAATTATTAAAACTCTATAACCATTTGAATCCGCCTGACTGAGATTTACAAGGTGACCATAGCTTGCTTCAAGCCGACAATCTCCATGGGATCGACCCTTACTCACGTAAGGTTTATTACTTGGATGACCCAGTGCACTTGCTGGTTAGTTGTGCGAAGTTGTGACAAAGAATTAAGATTATGAACATGCGTATTAAGTTTTTAGCGCCATTACCAAGGAATGAACGATCACAATTTCGTGCACCAAGTTTTGGCGCCGTTGCCGGGGATTGTTCGAGTTTGGACAACTGACGGTTCATCTTGTTGCTCAGATTAGGTAATTTTATTTTAATTTTAAGCTTTTTATTTCTTATTTTCGAAAAAAAAATTATTCTTTTTCGTTTTTCCCAAAATAATTTTCGAAAAAACCAAAAAAAAAAAATCTTATAAAATCATAAAAAACCAAAAATTTTATGTTTCTTGTTTGAGCCCAGTGTCAAATTGTAAGTTTGGTGTCAATTGCATGCTTTTATAATTTTCTTTAATTTTCCAAAATTCATCATATGTTCTTCATGATCTTCAAGTTGTTCTTGACGATCTCCTTTGTTTGATCTTTGCATTTTTATGTTTAGTGTCTTTTCTTGTTTTTCATATGCATTTTCAATTTGTTAGTGTCTCAACATTAAAAATTTTTTAAGTTTGGTGTCTTGAATGGTTTTCTTTTCTTAAAAATTTTCAAAAATAAGTTCTTGGTGTTCATCTTGACATTCAAAGTGTTCTTGCATGCATTAGTTGTTTTGATTCAAAGTGTTCTTGCATGCATTAGTTGTTCTCTCATCATTAAAAATTCAAAAATCAAAAAAATATCTTTTCCTTATTCACTCGTAAATTTTCAAAAATTTGAGATGACTCTTTCAAAACTTTTCAAAATTTAGTTGTTTCCTATGAGTCAAATCAAATTTTCAATTTAAAAATTCTATCTTTTTCAAATCTTTTTCAAAAATCAAATCTTTTTCATTTTTCTATCACAATTTCAAAATTTTCAAAATTTATTTTCAAAATCTTTTTCTTATTTCTATTTCATATTTTCAAAATTAATGCTAACAATTAATGTGATTGATTCAAAAATTTTAAGTTTGTTACTTGCCTAGTAAGAAAGGTTCAATCTTTAAATTTAAAAATCATATCTTTTTGTTTCTTGTTAGTCAAGTAATCAACTTTAATTTTCAAAATCAAATCTTTTTAATTTCCTTTTCAAATCTTTTTCAAAATAAATTTCAATCACATCTTTTTCAAAATCAATTTCAAAATCTTTTCCAACTTCTTATCTTTTCAAAATTGATTTTCAAAATCTTTTTCAATTAACCACTTGACTTTTTGTTTTGATTTTAGAATTCTTATCTTTTTCAAAACCATCTAACTACTTTCCTCTCTCTGATTTTTGAAAATCACTAACACTTTTTCAAAATTCATTTTAATTAACTAATTATTTTAAATTTTAATTTAATTTTATTTTTCTTTTTAATTTTCGAATTATAACTAATAAATAAAATAAAAACAAAAATATTTATCTTTTTTTTCTTCTACTAATTTTCAAAATTTTCTCCCCCTCATCTCTTTCTAATTATTTTATTTATCTACTAACACTTCTCTTCTTAAAAATTTGAACCATCTCCCTCTTTCTATGTTCGAATTCTTTTTCTTCCCTTCTACTCACATAAAGGAACCTCTCTACTGTGGCAAAGAGGATCCCTATTATTTTCTGTTCTCTTCTTTTTTTTTCATATGAGCAGGAACAAGGACAAGAACATTCTTGTTGAAGCTGATCCTAAACCTGAAAGGACTCTGAAGAGGAAGCTAAGGGAAGCTAAAGCACAACTCTCTGGAGAAAATCTAACAGAAATTTTTGAAAAAGAAGGAGACATGCCCGAACCCAACAACAATGCAAGGAAGATGCTTGGTGACTTCACTGCACCAAATTCCAACTTACATGGAAGAAGCATCTCAATCCCTGCCATTAGAGCAAATAATTTTGAGCTAAAGCCTCAATTAGTTTCAACGGTGCAACAGAATTGCAAGTTTCATGGACTTCCATCAGAAGATCCTTTTCAGTTCTTAACTGAATTCTTGCAGATCTGTGATACAGTTAAGACCAATGGGGTTGATCCCGAGGTCTACAGGTTTATGCTTTTCCCGTTTGCTGTAAGAGACAGAGCTAGAATATGGTTGGACTCTCAACCTAAAGATAGCCTAAACTCATGGGTTAAGCTGGTCACGGCTTTCTTAGCCAAGTTCTTTCCTCCTCAAAAGCTTAGCAAGCATAGAGTGGATGTTCAAACCTTCAAACAGAAAGAAGGTGAATCCCTCTATGAAGCTTGGGAGAGATACAAGCAACTGACCAAAAAGTGTCCTTCTGACATGCTTTCAGAATGGACCTTCCTGGATATATTATATGATGGTCTGTCTGAATTATCTAAGATGTCATTGGACCATTCTGCAGGTGGATCCATTCACCTAAACAAAATGCCTGCAGAAGCTCAGGAACTCATTGACATGGTTGCAAATAACCAGTTCATGTACACTTCTAAAAGGAATCCTGTGAGTAATGGGACACCTCAGTGGAAGGGAGTTCTTGAAATTGATACTCTGAATGCCATATTGGCTCAGAATAAAATATTGACTCAGCAAGTCAATATGATTTCTCAAATTCTGAATGGATTGCAAGTTGCATCCAACAGTACTCAAGAGGCATCTTTTGAAGAAGAAGCTTATGATCCTGAGAACCCTGCAATAGCAGAGGTGAATTACATGGGGGAACCCTATGGAAATACCTATAATACCTCATGGAGAAATCATCCAAATTTCTCATGGAAGGATCAACAAAAGCCTCAACAAGGCTTTAATAATGGTGGAAGAAACAGGTTTAGCAATAGCAAGCCTTTTCCATCATCATCTCAGCAACAGACAGAGAATTCTGAGCAGAATCCATCTAGCTTAGCAAATATAGTCTCTAATCTATCCAAGGCCACTCTAAGTTTCATGAATAAAACAAGGTCCTCCATTAGAAATTTGGAGGCACAAGTGGGCCAGCTGAGTAAAAGAGTCACTGAAACTCCTCCTAGTACTCTCCTAAGCAATACAGAAGAGAATCCAAAAAGAGAGTGCAAGGCCATAACCTTTCTTGGTGTGGCCGAACCTACAAGGGAGGAGGGGGAAGTGAATCCCAATGAGGAAGACCCCATGGGACGTCCTCTGAACACTAGAGGGTTCCTCAATGAGGACCTAAAGGAATCTGAGGCTCATACAGAGACCATAGAGGTTCCATTCAACCTGCTTCTGCCCTTCATGAGCTCTAATGAGTATTCTTCCTCAGAAGAGGATGAAGACATTACTGAAGAGCAAGTTGCTAAATACCTTGGTGCAATCATGAAGCTGAATGCTAAATTATTTGGTAATGAGACTTGAAAAGATGAACTTCCCTTGCTCACCAATGAACTGAATGCATTGGATAGGCAAAAATTACCTCAAAAGAAACAGGATCCTGGTAAATTCTTAATACCCTGTACCATAGGCATTAACCTTATTCCACTCTCTGTAATGGAGAAACTTGGGATCTTTGAGGTGCAAGCTGCCAGAATCTCATTAGAGATGGCAGACAACTCAAGAAAACAGGCTTATGGACTAGTAGAGGATGTGCTAGTAAAGGTTGAAGGCCTTTACATGCCTGCTGATTTCATAATCTTAGACACAGGGAAGGATGATGATGAATCCATCATCCTTAGAAGACCCTTCCTAGCCACAGCAAGAGCTGTGATTGATGTGGATAGAGGAGAGTTGGTCTTTCAACTGAATGAGGACTACCTTGTATTTAAAACTAAAGGTTCTCCTTCTGTAACCATGGAGAGGAAGCATGAAAAGCTTCTCTCACTGCAGAGTCAACCAAAGCCCCCACAGTCAAACACTAAGTTTGGTGTTGGGAGGCCACAACCAAAGTCTAAGTTTGGTGTTGAACCCCCACATTCAAACTCTAAGTTTGGTGTTGGGAGGTCCCAACAATGCTCTGAATATCTGTGAGGCTCCATGAGAGCTCACTGTCAAGCTATTGACATTAAAGAAGTGCTTGTTAGGAGGTAACCCAATGTTATTTAACTATATTTAATTGTTTTCCATTTCTATTTTATGTTTTTTTTAGGTTGATGATCATGTGAAGTCACAAAAAAACTACTGAAAAATAAAAAACAGAATGAAAAATAGCATTAAAAATAGCTTACCCTGGAGGAAGAACTTACTGGCATTTAAACGCCAGTAAGAAGCATCAAACTGGCGTTTAACGCCAGAAAGAAGCATCAAGCTGGCGTTAAACGCCAGAAACAAGCACCAGACTGGCGTTTAATGCCAGAACAGAGCATGGAAGTGGCGTTAAACGCCAGAAACAAGCAGCAAGCTGGCGTTTAACGCCAGACATGCACTCTAAGGGCGTTTTGCACGCCTAATTGGAGCAGGGATGCTAAGTTCTTGTCCCCACTGGATCTGTGGACCCCACAGGATCCCTACCTACCCCACCTCTTTTTCTCTCGTCTTCACAACTTTTCATAACTCTTTTCCCCAAATACCCTTCACCAATCACCTCCATACCTCTTCCCCAAATACCCTTCACCAATCACCTCCATACCTCTTCCCCAAATACCCTTAACCACTCACATCCATCCACTCTTCCCCAAAAACCCCACCTACATCCAAAATTCAAATTATTTTCCCTCCCAAACCCAACCCTAATGGCCGAAACCTACCATCCACCCCACCTCTATATAAACCCCTCAACACTACTCTATTTTCACACATTACAACCACCACTTCTCCCCCTTGGCCGAATATACTCTCTCCCTCCATCTCCTCTATTTTCTACTTCTTCTACTACTTTCTTTCTTCTTTTTCTTGAGGACGAGCAAACCTTTTAAGTTTGGTGTGGTAAAAGCATGGAGCAAACAAGAGATCATGGACCTCAACAAGAGCATGAGGAAATTCCTCACCATGAAATCCTTGAGATGCCTCAGGGGATGCACTTTCCTCCACAGAACTATTGGTAGCAAATTAACACCTCCCTAGGAGAATTACGTTCCAACATGGGACAACTAAGGATGGAGCACCAAGAGCACTCCATCATCCTCCATGAGATTAGAGAAGATCAAAGAGCTATGAGGGAGGAGTACCAAAGACAAGGAAGAGACATAGAGGAGCTCAAGAACACCATTGGTTCTTCAAGAGGAAGAAGATGCCACCCTCACTAAGGTGGACCCGTTCCTTAATCTCCTTGTTCTTATTTTTCTATTTTTGTCTACTATGCTTTATGTCTATTTATGTTTGTGTCTTATTACATGATCATTAGTGTTTAAGTGTCTATGTCTTAAAGCTATGGATGTCCTATGAATCCATCACCTTTCTTAAATGAAAAATGTTTTTAATCACAAAAGAACAAGAAGTACATGATTTCAAATTCATCCTTGAAACTAGTTTAATTATTTTGATGTGGTGGTGATAAACCATTATTTTATGGTTTATATTGTGTTTAATTGTGTGGTTTTATCAAATCTTTACCCACTTATTCATTAATAAGCATGCATTTATAATTCCTTCCTAAAAATACTTTATGGTTGAAAACTTGCTTCCTAGAGACTTTTAATTTTGTATTTTAATTCTCCTTTATTCCATTCGATGCCGTGATCTGTGTGTTAAGTATTTCAGGCTCTATAGGGCATGAATGACTTGGAGATTGGAAAGGAAGCTTGCAAAAATGGAAGGAACACAAGAAATTAAGGAGATGACCAGCGAGAAGTGACGCGGGCGCATGGCTCACGCGACCGCGCGATATAGAGGAAATTGCAGTAATGCGGAGGCATGGCTCACGCGACTACGCAGATTGGAAACTGCACCAGTGACGCGAAGGCGTGGACGATGCGCACGCGTGGCTAGGCAAAATGCTGGATGACGCGAACGCCTGGATAACGCGATCGCGTGACATGTGCGATCTGCAGAATTCGCTGGGGGCGATTTTGGGCCCTGTTTTGACCCAGTTTTCGGCCCAGAAAAGCACATTAGAGCCAGGGAACATGCAGAGACAGAAGACAACATTCATTCCACATAGTTTTAGTTTTAGATCTGATTTTACCTCTCGTCTAGGTTTTCTCTCTACATGTTCATAATTCTTAGTATTTGATTTTATTGCTTTTTGGATTGGAACATTGAGAAGAGTTATTACCTCCCTCAAGACTTCGCCATTCTAGTTTGTTTCCTTACTTGTCACTTACTCTTTCATGTTCTTTATTTACTCAGAGTTACTCTTGGATTATTTCTAGAATTTATTTATACAAGAACTATTTTTATTTCTAATTGATCCTTTTGATTATTGTTTATTATGACTTTCAGTATTTCCCTTCCTTATTCTGTGAATTTTACATTCATAATGAGCGAGTAGTTCCATAACTTGATTGGGGGATGATTGAAAGGAACCCTCGAGTTGGATTACTCAAGAGAAAAATTATAATTGGGTTTATTGTTGGATCGCCCTCTAGTCACCGACACTAGTCCTTCCCAAGGGAGAGGATTAGGACTTGTGAATAGAAATTGCCTTCCAACTTGCTTGACTTTCCTCTACCTAGTAAAGGATAACTAAGCAGAACAACCTTCAATTGTCATTTTAATCTTGGGAGAACTCCATCAAGGATAGGGCTTCCAACTAATCTACTCCCAGTCAAGGTTTTTATGTAAGTTACATAATTTCTCTGATTTAATTCCTTGTTTATCAACTCAAACCATTTTAGAAAACATCCGATTAATAAAATAGCACACCTTTCTGCAACTCGTTGGGAGATGACTTGGGATTTATATTCCTAGTATTTTAATTTTAATTTTGTGACAACCCCTTCTAAATTGATAAGTGGATTTTCGGTTGGTTAAGAACTGTACTTGCAACATATCTCTTATAAAAATTTCTTAACTCATCAATTTCCGCCTCGTCAATTTTTGGCGCCGTTGCCGGGGAGTTACAATAGAGTGCTAAGTTATTGATTGGAATTTATTTATTTGCATTTCATTTTATTTTTGCTACTATGAGCTACATGTTTCTTTCGTTAAATGACGTGTTCACTTCCTGATCCAAGCTTGCCAATATTTGATCTTGAGATTGAAAGAACTATCTCACGAATAAGGCAAGCTCAGCGTTGGTTAGTCCTCTCTGAGGGCGAATCTGAAACGTCACTTGAGGAAGAAACAAGCTCCCTTTCTGCGGTTTTGGTTGATTTATGTGTAGGTAACATGGCAGGACCTAGGAGAATTACTATCCAAGAGGCTGGAGCCCCTGATTTTACAATGCAACCGTTTCAAGCGCATCACCCAGCAGTGGCTACAGACTTTGAAATAAAGACTGCACTGCTCAACTTGATGCCTAAGTTTCATGGCTTACCTGCTCAAGAGCCTATCAAGCACCTGAGGGATTTCAAAGCAGCCTGTTCTACTGTCAGGCGCAATGGTGCAGATGAAACTTCTATTCTATTGAAAGCTTTCCCGTTCTCTCTTGAGAGAAAAGCAAGAGAGTGGTACTACACTCAACCCGCAACAACCGTTTCTGACTGGGATATGCTTAGAAGAGAATTTTTGGAAAAATTCTTCCCAGCTGAAGTTACTGATAAACTAAGGAAAGACATTTCCATGATTATTCAGGACGAATCCGAGACTCTCTATGAATACTGGGAGCGCTTCAACAACCTTCTGGAAGCATGCCCCCACCATATGATTGACAAGATAGTGTTGCTCGGCTACGTCACACAGGGCATGAGGCCCCAAGATAAGACCACATTAGAAAGTGCTAGCAATGGGTCTATGAAAAAGTACAAGACCACTAATGAGGCATGGCAATTGATTAGCGACTTGGCTGAGTCTACAAGGAATCACAGGCAGAAACAAAGCCACTCAAAGGCTGTTGCAGAGGTATCTTCTAGCAAAGAAACTACTGCTATGGCTCAGAGTATATGTGAAATAACCAACTTACTGAAGCAGATGCAGTTGAGTCAACAACAAGCACAGCAAAGCCAACAGTTAGTCCCACAGAGAGTGTGTGGGATCTGTGCCGATTACAGCCATTATACTGATGAATGTCCACAGCTCCAGCAGGAAGACAACACTGTGGTAGCCACTCATAACTTCTATGACCGCCCCAACCAAGGGTACAATCAAGGTGGCAGTTACAGCCATGGATGGCAGGACAACTCTAACTAGAATTGGAGGGATAATTCTAACCAGAATTGGAGGGACAATAATAACAGAAGAGGCAGAGACAATCAAGGATATCAGAGGTGGAATAATAACAACAACAGGCAGCAGAACCAGAACCAGCCTTATAGAGCACCTCACCTGAGGCAGTCCCAAGGACCACAACACAACCAACAACAAGATCTGCAGGTCACTCAATCTAATTTCTCTCTGAGTGACAATACTCTTCAATCCATTGCACAAGGACAAAGGAACATGGAAAGTTCACTTAATGGCCTAGCGTCCGCTATACAAGCTCTCATCTCTCAGCTGGCACCACGCAATACTTCAAACACTCAACAGGCAAGCTCCAGTGGAATTCCTTCTCAACCCTTACCCAATCCAAAGGGTGGCATTAATGCCATCACCCTAAGGTCTGGAACCACATTGCAAGAGAGGAATCAGGAGGAGCCAAGCCCACCAGAACACACCTCAGCTGAAGAGGTAGTGGAAATATAAGATGTTGAGGAGGAAGAGGACATACATGACATGGGTGAAGAAGAAAAAGCTCAATCACAGGAAGAAGCACCGAAGGGCGCAGACACTGTAGAAAACACCATTCCTATTCCCTTTCCACAACTTGCAAGGAAGCCCAGGAAGCAGTTGGAACCTGATCCCAAAATGGTAGAAATATTCAAAAAGGTTGAGGTAATTGTTCCCCTTTTTGATGCTATTCAACAAGTACCTAAATATGCAAAGTTTTTAAAGGATTTATGTATACATAAAGACAAAATTAATGAAATAGAAACTATTCCTTTAGGTAGTTCTATATCTGCTTTAATGGGAGGTATACTTGAAAAGTGTAGTGATCCAGGTCCATGTATGGTTAATTGTACTATTGGTGGTGCTGTATTTTCTGACTGCATGTGTGATTTAGGAGCATGTGTAAGTATAATGACTTTGTCTATATATGATATTTTGAGGCTCCCTCCCTTAAAAAGGTCGGCAGCTCATTTTGTGTTAGCAGATAAAAGCATTATTATAGTGGCTGGAGTTGCTGAAGATGTATTAGTGGGCATTAAGGGGCTCACATTCCCCATTGATTTTTATATCCTGGAGATGCTCCAAAATGACCCAGAGAAGCCATCATCAATCCTAGTCGGAAGACCATTCCTGAAGACATCGAAGTTCAAATTGGATGCTTTTTCAGGAACATACTCTTTTGAAATAGACAGCCGAGTGGTTGATGCACGGAAAACTTATCTCACAACAAATTTCCTTCGGCAAGTGTACCGAATTTGTCGTCAAGTAAAAACTCACAATAGAGTAAGGTCGAATTCCACAAGGATTGATTGATCAAGCAACTTTAATTAGAGGACTATTTTAGTTGAGCGAATCCAGAATTTGAGTTGAGAATTGCAGAAAATAAAATGGCGGGAAGGTAATTGACAGGAAAGTAAATGCTAGAATTATAGATCTGAAAGTAAATGACTGAAGGTAAATTGCAGAATTGTAAATGGGAATGGGGGAATTGCTCATTAAAGTAAATAACAGAAATTAAAGAGAATGGGGAGTTCATTGGGCTTAGGAGATGTTGTATTCTCCGGATCAATTTTATTTTCATCTCTTCCTCAATCAATGCACTCATTGATCTCCTTGGCAATCTTAAGTGATTGAATTACAATTTCATGTAATTCAATCTCTCAAATCTTGATCAATAGCCAATTCCTTGGTCAATTGCTCATGAGAAGAGATGAAGTATGGTCACTGATTATACCACATGCATTTCCCAAACCAAGTGTTGAGAGGATTATAGTCACATATCCATCCAAACCCAATTTGGTCCAGCATGAGAAAGCATTTCTAGCTTGATCTCTTCATTCCTCTTTCAAGGTTCAGAAGAGATCCAAGTATGAATAGCTTCTTTTTCAAGATAACTACTCAATTGGATGAAGATCGAAAGCTTTCAAGTAAAATCAAGAGAAAAGATAGAAGAAGAATAATGAAAACTAGTATTGATCCATCAAATTACAACAGAGCTCCCTAACCCAATGACAGGGGTTTAGTTGTTCATAGCTCTGAAAAATGAAAACAAAGATGGAAAATACATGATGAAAACTTAGAAGTGCAGAGAAAGTAAATACAGAGAGTAGTTCTATGCTAAGAGTCTCCCTATAATTTCCAACTCTCCAAAATATTTCAAAGCTACTCCTATATATACTACTCTTCTGTTCTTCTAGTTGATTCTTTAAGTCTTGGGCCTTTGGATCTTGAGTTTGAAGCAGTTCTCTTCTTCATTGGGCTTAGCTTTTACTTGCAGAGAGAAAGTATGAAGTGGGCAGGGGCTTTAGCTTAGGAAGTTAGTGGTGTTAACGTTCAGTGAAAATATGGGTTCGAGAACGTTAGTGACAATCACCTTTTTCACTAACGTTCCTCACCAAAGTTAAAAGCCACGTTAACCTCAACGTTAGTGGCACAAACGTTTCCATTAACGTTTCCACTATGTCCTTCGCACACGTTATTGGGACTCAACTTTCCCAATAACGTTGAGAAGCCTCCCCCTACCCTACGTTAGAGTCCACGTTAACTAGGTTAACGTGGGAGTCAACGTGACTCATTGGGGGCTTGTGTTCTTCCAACGTTAGCGACAATGTTGGGTGTCACTAACGTTGGCCAAAGCACATTAAGCCACGTTAACTCCCACGTTAACTTAGTTAACATGGAAGCTAACGTGGATAAGGGAAAGATGAGCCAACGTTAGTGACGCCCAACATTGTCACTAACGTTGGCTCCCCCCCTTTCTTCTTAACGTTAGAGGCCACGTTAACTAAGTTAACGTGGACTCTAACATGGCCACTCGTGATCTTGGTCCAACGTTAGTGATAATGTTAAGTGTCACTAACGTTGGCTCCATTTCTTTACTTCCACGTTAGAGTTCACGTTAACTTAGTTAACGTGACTCTTAACGTGGGCAATGATGGCTTCGAGAGCGATATTGGCAATCATTTTTCTCATTAACTTTGCAAGTTACTCTCATTCCACGTTAGTGTTAACGTTAGTGTAACTAACGTAGCCACTAATGTGGTTCCTCTTTGCTTCCTTTGTCCTGAAATCAAGCAATAACGTGCATCAAAGTTCTAGTCCAAGTCATGGGAAATGCAACATCCAATTTTGTCCTTAAATTCATGCAAAATCCTCATGAAATCATGTAAAGTGCACAATGTATGCTTGAATCAAGATGTAAGTGAATATCTGCCCAAAACTAGCTTATTTCCTAAGAAAATGCATGAAACTACCCTAAAAACAGTAAAGAAATGGTCAGTGAAACTGGCCAAAATGCCCTGGCATCAGTGGTAAGCTTGAATCTGAATGGAGTTATGAAGCACCCTCCAGAAGTTCATTCTATCCTCCAGTGTGACATCATAGATGAAACCGTAGCTGAAATTCACCAGGAGGAGTTAGAAGAGAAGTACATAGGACAAGGTCTGAGTGTGGGGACACTTTCTGAGGACAACGAAAATACTTTACCATTGTCACCAACTCTAGACAATCCAGAGCCTAGCCATGAGCTGAAGTTATAATTAAAACCCCTCTCTCCACACCTCAAATATGCTTACCTTAAGGACAAGCAGAAGTTTCCAGTTATCATTGCACGGGAACTCACTTCTCAACAAGAAGAGCAGTTACTTAGTGTGCTGAGGAGGCACAAGAAGGCAATTGGGTGGAGTTTGGCAGACATAGTAGGCATCAACCCTCAAGTTTGTGAGCACAGAATATTTTTAGAAGAGGGAGCTAGGCCTGTTCGTCAACCCCACAGAAGACTGAATCCCACTATCTTAAAGGTTGTCAAAAAGAAAGTGACCAGACTACTAGAGGCAAAAATCATCTACCCCATCTCAGACAGTGAATGGGTAAGCCCAGTACAAGTGGTGCCAAAGAAGTCTGGAGTCACTACAGTGAAGAATGAGCATGGAGAGCTCATAGCAACCAGAGTACAGAATGCCTGGAGGGTCTGCATTGATTACAGGCGCCTAAACCAGGCCACTCGTAAGGATCACTATCCTCTTCCATTCATTGATCAAATGCTGGATTGCCTGTTAGGTAAATCACATCATTGCTTTTTAGATGGTTACACAGGTTATTTCCAAATTCATATAGATCCTGAAGATCAGGAAAAGACTACTTTTACATGTCCTTTTGGGACTTATGCTTATAAGAGAATGCCCTTTGGCTTGTGCAATGCACCAGTTACTTTTCAAAGGTGCATGATGAGTCTTTTCTCTGATCTTATTGAGGACTGTATGGAGGTTTTTATGGATGATTTTAGCATTTAAGGTGATTCTTTTAGCCTTTGCTTAGATAGTTTATCTAGAGTATTAGATAGATGTGTCAGTACAAACCTTGTATTAAATTTCAAAAAATGTCACTTTATGGTTAAACAAGGGATTGTATTAGGACATGGTGTATCTAATACTGGCATTTCTAGTTTGCCTTACCCCTCCTCTGTGAGGGACGTATGTTCGTTCCTTGGCCATGCAGGTTTTTACTAGAGGTTCATTAAGGACTTTAGTAAGGTAGCACTTCCCTTATCCAGATTACTGCAGAAAGATATTGAGTTCGAGTTCAGTGAGGATTGCAAACAAGCGTTTGATAAACTGAAAACTGCCCTGACTCAAGCTCCAATTGTGAGAGGACCTGACTGAACCCAGCCATTCGAAATCATGTGCGACGCCTCCAACCATGCAGTAGGAGCAGCGCTGGCTCAGCGTGAAGGTAAGGACCCCTTTGTAATTGCTCATGCGTCTAAAACTTTAGACACTGCTCAGTCTAATTACACTACTACTGAGAAAGATCTTCTTGCTATTGTTTTTGCTCTGGATAAATTCCGAGCCTATTTACTTGGTACTAAAGTAGTAGTGTATTCAGACCACGCAGCTCTAAAGTATTTATTAGCTAAAAAGGAATCCAAACCAAGGCTTATATGTTGGATACTGCTACTACAAGAATTTGATTTAGAAATAAAGGATAGGAGTGGAAACCAGAATTTAGTGGTAGACCACTTGAGTCGCCTTTAGCACATTAAGGATGACTCCACTCCTATAGCTGATAATTTCCCTTTTGATAACCTGCAAGCAGTATCTGAGGTAGTCCCTTGGTATGCACCTGTAGCTAATTATCTAGTTAGCTGCACTTTTCCTCCAAACTTTACTAAGCATCAAAGAGACAAGCTGAAAAGCGAGTCTAAATATTATATATGGGATGACCCATATTTATGGAGATGTGGCGCTGACCAGGTAATTATAAGGTGTGTACCTCAATCAGAATTTTAGTCCATCTTAGAGGCCTGTCACTCATCTGAGAGTGGAGGACATTTTGGCCCTCAAAGGACAGCTAGAAAAATCTTAGACTGTGGATTCTGGTGGCCTACTCTTTTTAGAGACGCTGCTGAATTTTGTAAATCCTGTTTCCCATGCCAAAAATTTGGTAATATATCCAGGAAGGATGAGATGCCTCAACAAATTATGCTTTTCTGTGAAATTTTTGATGTTTGGGGCATTGACTTCATGGGTCCATTTCCAAATTCTAATGGTTATTTTTATATATTGTTAGCTGTAGATTATGTTTCCAAATGGGTGGAAGCAATTCCTACCCGCACTGATGATGCTAACACTGTTGTTTCCTTTGTGAGAAACCACATTATTTCTCACTTTGGATCACCACGAGCAATCGTGAGCGATCAAGGCACCCATTTTTGTAACAGGAGACTAACAGGATTACTGAAAAAGCATGGGATAATTCATAAAATAGCAACAGCCTACCATCCTAAGAGTAATGGGCAAGCCGAGGTGTCTAACAGAGAGATAAAGCGCATATTACAGAAGATAGTCAAACCTCATAGAAGAGACTGGAGCACCAGGCTACAAGATGCACTTTGGGCATACAAAACAGCATACAAGACACCCTTTGGGATGAGTCCCTTTCGCTTAGTTTATGGAAAAGCCTGTCATCTCCCAATTGAAGTAGAGCACAAAGCCTTTTGGGCAGTAAAAGAGTGCAACATAGGATTTGAGAAAGCCAGAGCTGAAAGGAAGTTGCAATTGCAAGAATTGGAAAGCCTTCGCCTAGAAGCTTATGAGAACTCAAGGCTGTACAAGGAAAAGATGAAGGTTGTACATGATCAACACATCAGAAAACTATCAATGACTGATATCATTAATCCTTTCTGTACCGTGTACAAGTTTCACCAATGCATAGTAGTGTTTCACAAATCCAAAATTAGAATTCAAAGATAAAAAAAATATAAGCTATAAACCATAAGATAAAGAGCTATAATTTAAAAAATTATCACCCTAGCAGCTAGACAGAAATCCCCTGCCTCCCACCACAATGCCAAAATCAGAACTGTTGCCACAAAGTTTCCCTATTCTCTTCACATTTGAAAAGTTAAACTCTCCTACACAAGCCAATCTTCAATTATTACTCCTCCAACTACTACTACTACATGCAGCAGCAACATATAGAACATGATTAGGACTAGCACCTAAAAAATAAAATTTTAATATATTATTATCATGTTATACATACTATATCTGCTGTTGTAACATTTTTATTTAAATTAAAACTAATAACTTTAATTTGAAAATACTAATACTATAAGTCTATAACCATAGCTAGTATTATTTGCTTTTTATCGGCAGATGAATAAAAAAATAGGGAAAAATTCATATATACCATGTCATCCCATGTTTCTAGTTCATGGTGAAAAGAAAAGAGCCAAAAATAGCAATATAACTTTCAGCCATAGCAAACAGAAGTGCACAAAATCAGAAATACAACAACCAGAATTGCACAAACAATTTTCAGCCACAAAGAAACGAAAGTGATACACATATCATTGCAAGAAGTCAGAGGAGGAGATATGTGCTCAGTTTTACAGGGGAACAAAGTGAAACAGAACCAATAAACCAACCAAACTAGCAATTAGCAGTTGAATAATTTTCTTTTTCCAACCAAGCATAAATCATCACCTTAGTCGCAGCTTCCAGGCTTACAAGGTCTAAGTGGAAGTCAAGCAGTCCAGGCGACCTATCAGCTAGAACCTAGAGCCAAAATAGCAAAATGGAAAGAAGGTAAGTGATCAAATGATATATTCCTTTAGTGCAATTGTTATTATACCTTGCAAAGATAGTGCTTCAGTGTCATCTTATTGTTAGAAGCACGAGTGTCAGTAAGCTTTAAAAGACTATCCTACTTGAATCCAATTGCGGATCTTGTGGATCTGGTAAGCAACTAATGAAGTAAACATCTATATATGTCAGAACACAAGTTAGATATATCAGCTCACAAAGAAGGAATGTATAATTTGTACTCATTTTTATTTTATATATCGAAACAAAACACATCTTTTCACCATTGGATAGAATGTGTGATCTGCATATGATAAGTCTACACCCTCAACCAATGGTAGAAAGGTATGTGTGCATTGGAAGAGTTCCATGGTCCAACTGCAGAACCAGATTGTAATGTTCTTCCAACAAGAGCATTCAATCCAAAGATAACCTTAGCCCTGAAATATACCTATCATTAATGTTAAACTTTCTTTTTTTCCCCCTTAAAATAAGTTTCCTCTCTTCTCTACTTCATTTCTCCACCATTCCTCCCAACTCCCTATCAGATTTTAAACTAAGTAAAGGGTCTAAGAAATCAAATGCTGGTAGACGGATCCTAGTTATGGAGCCTACAAATAGTATCCTATATAATTCTGAGTACTTAGATTTACACTAAATTAGCTATCATAAATAATGATATGGCTATAACAAATTACAGATTAAGCTTGAACTTACTCACCCAAAAAAGTTGAGAACCTCGGCTATTTGATCTGCTAGGTCGTCAACAGAAAGAATTGGATAATCTGGAACAATCTCAGGAGCTCCCAACTGCAACAATTCTTGAACAAAGTACAAGATGATAAGAAAGCAAGAACTTAAAATATTATCAATGAAGGAATTTATAACAGTGATGAGATATATACATCAAGTAACACTGAAAACAATCAAACACAGCTTAACATGATGAGCACAAAACAATCAAACACAGCTTAACATGATGGAAGCAGGAAATGAATGCTTAATTTACAAAAAGTTGAAGAAACTGGGATCAAAGAACTTCAAAATCAAGAGGAGTAACATATTAAACATTTTTTCTCAACCTTCTGCCTGCCATTCATGGCACTTTCCTGAAACAAAGATCATGAAAATAATTGGGAAACATCAAAACCAAAAACAAATTAAAAATAGAACATGATGCTTCTTAATTAAAAAACAAATAATCGCAGAACCTCCCCTAATCAGACAAATTCAAACAACAACAACAAGGATCAGTAACAAATTCAACTCAACTCAATTATCCAGCAACAAATTCTACTTCCAGCAACAACCACATTTATGAGATGTTCAGCATCAAATTCAACTTACAGCTGACAACAAATTCTACTTCTAGAATTCTAGCAACAAATTCAGCTATGATAACTATGATAACTTTCAGGCAGCAACAAAAACTTAAACTATGATAACTTTCAGGAAGCAACAAAAAAACTTCAACTCTCCAAATATGATTTACAGCAGATTAACATTAGCTAAATCATAATGTCAGCAACAAACTCAACTTTGAGCAATAAATTCAAAGATGTACTAATATTTTACAGCAATAAAATTGAAAGAGGAATAACAGGGCTGAAGATGAAACTCACATAGGCAGAGAGACGAAGCAAGCGTTGATGGAAGACCCGAGCCGAAGCTGAAACCCTAAACCCAGACTCAGGGCCGAGGAAGTGTTGATGGCCGAAGCAGGAAGGCGAGCTTACGAACTATGATAGAGCGCGACAGAGCTTGAGCGGCGATGAGCTTGAAGCGGCGACGCGAGCTCGAGGCGGCGACGTGCTTGAGGCGGCGACGTGAGCTTGAGGCGGCGACGAGCTTGAGGCGGCGACAGAGCTTGAGGCCGTGACGAGTTTGAGGGGGCGACAGAGCTTGAGGCAGCGACGAGCTTGAGGGGGCGACCAAAGCTTGAGCGGCGACGAGCTTGACGGGGCGACCAAAGCTTGAGGAGCCGGCGACAGGCTTGAGGGATAGAGTGGCGAGAGAAGAGAGAGGTGAGATGGGTTCTGATTCTAGGTTAGGGCACCACGCGAAGAGGGTAAGTGAGGGAGAAAAGTAAACAAAAAATTACTAAGTGTTTGTGAGTTGCGTTAAATTTTTTTGCACTAGATACATTAGGCATCACTTTTAAAATGCACCTAAAACTTAACAAATAGGCTACCCTTTAAAAGCGTCTCCTTTGATACGAAAAGTGAACCTATAGATATCAACCTATGGCTACGCTTTATAAGTGATTTCTATAATACCTAAGGCTACACTTTTTAAATGATGCCACAATTGTGTTCATAAACAAGGGGAATCAAAATTAGAAAAGCAAACAAACCAGAGTAAAAGATATGTTTTTGTAACAGCAGACGCCAAATGAGAAACCTTAGCTGACAAAACAAGAAGGGGAGAGGCTGACAAAACCTTCATATATTGTAAACATAAAACCATTAGAAAAATTGAACGATCCATCATTGAAACTCTAATGTAATTTAAAAAGGGGAGAGGCTGCATAGCACCAACATAATAACTTACAGCAAATAAGGTAAGAATGTAAGCCCCGGCAGCTACTCCCATGCACATTACTGCACTAAAACTGCAGACAAAAAGAATGTTGGGGTGAGATTGCCTTCTCAAAACGAACAACTGCCAATATTCAAAGCCTAATGGAAATTGGTGTAAACTAATTTTCTTTATGTCATTAAATGGAAATCAATTACAGATTAAGCTTGAACTTACTCACCCAAAAAGGTTGAGAACCTCGGCTATTTGATCTGCTAGGTCGTCAACAGAAAGAACTGGATAATCTGGAACAATCTCAGGAGCTCCCAACTGCAACAACTCTTGAACAAAGTACAAGATGATAAGAAAGCAAGAACTTAAAATATTATCAATGAAGAAATTTATAACAGTGAGGAGATATATACATCAAGTAACACTGCAAAACAATCAAACACAGCTTAACATGATGAGCACAAAACAATCAAACACAGCTTAACATGATGGAAGCAGGAAATGAATGCTTAATTTACAAAAAGATGAAGAAACTGGGATCAAAGAACTTCAAAATCAAGAGGAGTAACATATTAAACCTTTTTTCTCAACCTTCTGCCTGCCATTCATGGCACTTTCCTGAAACAAAGATCACAAAAATAATTGGGAAACATCAAAACCAAAAACAAATTAAAAATAGAACATGATGCTTCTTAATTAAAAAACAAATAATCGCAGAACCTCGCCTAATCAGAACAAATTCAACACAACAACAACAAGGATCAGTAACAAATTCAACTCAACTCAATTATCTAGCAACAAATTCTACTTCCAGCAACAACCACATTTATGATATGTTCAGCATCAAATTCAACTTACAGTTGACAACAAATTCTACTTCTAGAATTCTAGCAACAAATTCAGCTATGATAACTATGATAACTTTCAGGCAGCAACAAAAACTTAAACTATGATAACTTTCAGGAAGCAACAAAAAAACTTCAACTCTCCAAATATGATTTACAGCAGATTAACATTAGCTAAATCATAATTTCAGCAACAAACTCAACTTTGAGCAATAAATTCAAGATGTACTAATAATTTACAGCAATAAAATTGAAAGAGGAATAACAGGGCTGAAGATGAAACTCACATAGGCAGAGAGACGAAGCAAGCGTTGATGGAAGACCCGAGCCGAAGCTGAAACCCTAAACCCAGACTCAGGGCCAAGGAAGCGTTGATGGCCGAAGCAGGAAGGCGAGCTTACGAACTATGATAGAGCGCGACAGAGCTTGAGCGGCGATGAGCTTGAAGCGGCGACGCGAGCTCGAGGCGGCGATGAGCTTGAAGCGGCGACGCGAGCTCGAGGCGGCGACGTGCTTGAGCAACACGGAGAAAAGCGTAGCCTATTCATAGAATAGGCTACGCTTTTCAAATGTAGCTTAAAAAAAGTGTGGCTGAATGGGTATTTTTCTTGTAGTGAGTCCTCCTTTACAAATCTAGACTGAGGCTCATGCCAGGCAAGTTGAGATCAAGATGGGAAGGTCCATATAGAGTAGAGAAGGCTGAGCCATACGGAGTTTTTCACTTAAGTCACCCTTCAAGCTCTGAACTCATCAAAGTGAATGGACATCATCTGAAGCTATGTCATGGTGAGAAGGTGATGAAAAATAAGGAGTTAGATATCTTCCTCTTGGAGGATCCACTCACAGTTGAAGATTGAGCTAGTGGAGCGTCTAACTTACGGACGTTAAAGCAAAGTGCTAGGTGGGAGACAACCCACCATGGTATGATCGTTCCTTTCATTATTCTTAGTTTTCTTATTCAATAACTCTTCTCTTTATTAGTACATTTAGTTTGCATCTGCATTTGCATATTTTTAATTTAAAAAAAAAAAGAGAGGGAAAGCCGCGACGCGTCCGCGTCGCATGTGGCTCAGAGAGAAAAATTAATCGAACATAGAGTCACACGGGAGCGTGGCTGGAGGCGTGCCTTTGGCACAAATCATCCCACGTGACCGTGTCGCTGACGCGTCTGCGTCACATGGGAAACATGCCTACCACGCGTCCGCGTCACTCACACGGCCGCGTGACCTGGAAATCGATGTAAGAAAGGGTGCACGACCGAAAGTTGTGCTAGAGTGGTGCTGGACTGGTGCTGAACACACAAACCTTACCACGTGGACGCATGGCTCACGCCTCCACGTCATATCCCTATAGTGGCCACTCACGCGATCGTGTCGATCATGCGATCGCGTCACCCTGGCTTTTGGCAAAAAAAAGTTTTGAACAGAGAGTTGTGCGAGCGCGAGGCTGCCCTCGCGCCAGTAGCACAAAACGAGTCCCGCGTCCGCGTGACTGCCGCGACCGCGTCAATTCATTTAAGCGCAAGTCGCGCGAACGCGTCCCTCACGCGTCCGCGTCGCCTGCGCCGCACAGCTTATCCTAATTTTCCAAATATTTTATCTTTCCCTTCCCCAAATCCTACTTTTTCTTTTCCCCCTCATTATTTTCTTTCCCTCTCTTCCTCCTTCCTTTTTTCTCACTTTCTATTCTCTCTCTCATCACCATTAACAAGGTTTTTCTTTTCTTCTTCCCTCTTTACTTTTCTATTCTTCTTCTTAATTTAAGTTCCCTTCTTCTTTTCTTTTTCTTTTTACTTGTATTATCTATATTTTTCATTTTCTTTCTCTTTCTTTTAATTGGTGTTAGATATTTAGTAGGGTCATTATTATTCACTATGGTTTGCTTGTGGATTATTAAGAACTTGTTTGGCAATTTTATGTTAATTTTTAAAAGGGTTGCTTGCATGTTCCACTTATTATTTTCAATAGCTTACCTACCATGCATGCTATGTGTTTGTGAAAATGCCCGTATGGCATTGTGCACTATTTTTTTATTTCTTTTTACTCTAAATGCCTACTTTTCACAAAAGCCTTTTTTATATTTTATTAATTTAATATAATTGCTATTCCAAACAGGTTGTTAGTTTGAATTTTGGGGTAATTTAACATGGACATTGAATGCTTGATCTATGCTACTCATGCCTTTGCCTACATGCCAATAAACACCTTGCATTTAATTGTCACCATATGCACTTACTATATTCCTCATGATAATTTTCACATGCAGTCATGACCATGTGTTAACTTCATTCATCTTTAATGTGCATTGATTTCCACCCATACCATCCTCTTCCTTGCTCTACCCCTTGACATTTTGACATACTTTCTCTTTTCTCCCTTTCAGGATGGCCACCAAGAAAGGCAAGGAGAAAGCTGCTCCCAAATCATCAGCAATGAGAGGAACAAAATGAGTATTAGTGGCAGAGCCTTCTTCAACTGCAGTTAAACCCTCAACAAAAAGAACTAAGAGGATTATTGATGGGATATTTTCGTGGAAAAACGAATTTCTCCAAAACACCCACACTTAACCGGCAAGTGCACCGGGTCGCATCAAGTAATAATAACTCACGGGAGTGAGGTCGATCCCACAGGGATTGAAGGATTGAGCAATTAGAGTTTAGTGGTTGATTTAGTCAAGCGAATCAAGATTTGGTTGAGAGATTTGTGATTTGCAGAATTTAAATTGCATAGAAAGTAAAGGGAATGGGTAATTGGCATGAAATTAAAGAGAACAGGAATTAAAGTGCTGAATCTTAAAGAACAAGAAATTAAATGGCAGAAACTTAGAACGCAAGAAATGTAAATTGCAAAATCTTAAAGTGCAAGAAATGTAAATGGCTTGAATTGTAAAGGGAATGGGGAGTTGGATTTGCAGAAATTAAACAAGGAAATGTAAAATTGCAACAAGCAGAAAAATAGAAGAAGACTTGGATTGAATCGGATCTAAAACAGAAAAGTAAATGAGCATGAAAAGCAGTAAACAGAGGATGTAAAATTGGAATTTAGATCTCAGGACCCAAGAGACTAGAAAACCAAGTCTAGATATCGATGCCTTCCTAGATCCAACAAGAACAATTGCAAAGGAGATTGTAAATTGCAAAGAAAGTAGATGAAGAAGCAAGTAACTGAAACTGAAATTCAATTAAGCAGAAAATTAAACAAGATCCCAAGGTGAGATTGAAACAGAATTTCTTCAATTCTCCACCCAAAATCCAAGACAAGAAAAGTAAAGAGTGCTGGGCAAGAACAAGGAAGAAGAGAGATCAATTCTCCTCCCAAATTCTCTTGAATTAAACAACAATGCTAAGAAAAATAAAAGTGAGCTCTAAGCAAAACTGAAAAGAAAGCTATTCTGAAAAACTAAAAGGGAAGCTCCCTGAAAAATTTAAATCCTATGCTATTTATACACGTTCTTCAAATGGTCTTCAAGCCTTCAATTGGGCCTTTGATCTTGATGGAATTGGGTTGAGAGAGGCCTTGGTTGATTGCTCTTGGAGTTTGGGGAAGAACCGAATTGAACCGGGTTGGAATTATGAAAGCTTGAGTAAAAGTTGGAGTAAAAGTTAGGGGCTAACTTTTGCTCCAACTTTTCACATCAGCACCCTTCCTTGCTGATACCAACGTTGGGGCAAAAGTTAGGGGTCTAACTTTTGCTCCAACCTTGGCCTCCCCTTGCTTATTCATGGTGCCAACGTTAGCCAAAAAGTTAGGGGCTAACGTTGGCGCAAACTTTTGCTAGTCCAGGGAGTGTTTTTCATGCACCAACGTTAGCCAAAAAGTTAGGGGCTAACGTTGGCGGAAACTTTTGCTCATCCAGGGAGTGTTTTGTGATGCCAAAAGTTAGCCAAAAAGTTTGAGGCTAACTTTTGCTCCAGCTTTTGCCCAAAAGTTAGCCAAAAAGTTTGAGGCTAACTTTTGGTCCAGCTTTTTGCTTCCTGGTTCATTTTCAATTAATCCAAAAGTTTGAGCTAAAGTTTGAGGCAAACTTTTGCTCAAACTTTTTGTCCTCTCTTCCTCCTAACCATTCCTTCTTGCTTCAACCTTTCTCCAAGCTTTCTTCACCTATCATTAATCAACCAAACACATCAAAGCTATGCTCAAAATCATGAGATATTCATTCTTTCATAATATGTGACAATTATAGCATAAAACCTCATGAAATAGCATGAATTTATACATGGTTGATTAAATCAAAGGAAACATGAAAATCTACCCAATTGGCTTGCTTATGGCTCAAGAAAGTGCATAATTCAGTTGAAAACAAAAGAAAAAGGCTAGTGAAACTAGGCTAAGATGACTTTTCATCACAACACCAAACTTAAAGCTTGCTTGTCCCCAAGCAAGGAATAAATTATGCTCAATGGTTCTTTCATTTAAGATGGATTGAAAAACAACTTGTAAAGTCCTGTGAGTGAAGTGATTAAGTAACAGTGGGGTGAACTCTAAATCATATGAATTACAGAAAAGAAACCATGCTAAACAGACAGATAATCAGGGAAACTAAACCACTCTCAATCATAGCAGTGTTTGATATAAGATAATCACTTAACAATACAACCTTTTGGAGTTCACTTGCTTTCCTTCTTCTCATCATCATCATTGCTGGCCTTTAGGTTCATCTTTTGTTTCTTTGGTTGATGATTCTTAATCCTTCCAAAAGCTTGTATGGACCTCTGCAAAGATATTGAAAGTTGCTTGTTCCCCAAGCACTTGGAAACAATGGTTAGTCTGGCTGATTTATTTATGGGCTTTTGAACTTACTTTGGTGTGAGAACACCAAACTTAGTACCTTGCCAATGGGTTTCATGCATTCTAGAACATAGAGTTTTTGGAAGTTTAGGATTGGTTGTGGCTGTGTCAATTATGGTGATTGATGTAAGTCATTTTGGGCGGATGGTGAGGTAGGACACGGCCGGAGGTGTGTATATTGGGGTGGTGTGTAGTGATTTTTGTTGGTATGGTGGTGTTTTTGCAGGTTTGGGAAGTTGGGGTTGTTATAGTTGAAGTCCCTTTGTTCCTGATGCTGAGATTCCCTCATTCTTAGATAAGAATGTGGTTTCCATGGTGGAAATTATGCATTCACTGTGGCAGAATGTAGAGAATCAATTTGTCTAGCTATTAATTCCAATTGCTGCTGAGTTTGCTGGTATAGCTGTTTATTTTGATTCATGATTGCTCTCACTCCTTCAAGATTCATTACTTCCTTTTCTGAAATTGCATTCCGTGGGGTCTCAAATGAGTGTTGGTTATTGGCTCTTTTGTCACTGAACTCTGCAGTTCCTTGGATGGTTGCTGTTGCCTTGAGTAGGCCATCTGAGAAGTAATCTACTGCTCTTCTTGTTTCTGAGGTTAATCCTTCATAGAACGCTTGAAAATCCACCTTGTCACTTGCTTTCTTGTATCTTTCCCATGCTTTGAACAATGGTTCTTCCTTTGTTTGTATGAATGGATGTATTCCTTCTTTCATCTTAATGTTTTGTCGAGATGATGAGAATTTGGCTAGGAACTTAGCAACCAAATCATCCCAACTAGTGATACTTCCTTGGGGAAAGGTTTCAAGCCATTGTGCCGCTTCATCCTTCAGTGAGAAGGGAAATAACAAGAGCTTACAGGTATCATGGTTTACACCATTGAGATTGACAGCACCACAAGTTTTCAGAAAAATGGATAGGTGCTGTTTAGGGTCCTCCAATGGATTTCCACCATAGGAACAATTTTTCTCTATTAGTGTAATGAGTTGTGGCTTCATGTTGTGGTGTTCTTCTTTCTCAGAAACTCCTTCTTCAATGATATCCTTCCCTTTGGCTGCTCTTCTTCCCTATGACATATAAATCAACAATGGAACACACAGTGATACTTTTGCAAATTGAGTGTAGTCAGTTGAGACAAAACTTCAAACAGTTAGTGGGTTAGTCAAAAATTAAAGAAAAAGTGCTTGATCTAAACTGCCACCTCACTTAATCATTGTCAATCTAGTCAATCCCCGGCAACGGCGTCAAAAACTTGATAGGATATTTTCGTGGAAAAACGAATTTCTCCAAAACACCCACACTTAACCGGCAAGTGCACTGGGTCGCATCAAGTAATAATAACTCACGGGAGTGAGGTCGATCCCACAGGGATTGAAGGATTGAGCAATTTTAGTTTAGTGGTTGATTTAGTCAAGCGAAGCAAGATTTGGTTGAGAGATTTTTGATTTGCAGAATTTAAATTGCATAGAAATTAAAGGGAATGGGTAATTGGCATGAAATTAAAGAGAACAGGAATTAAAGTGCTGAATCTTAAAGAACAAGAAATTAAATGGCAGAAACTTAGAACGCAAGAAATGTAAATTGCAGAATCCAAACAGAATTTCTTCAATTCTCCACCCAAAATCCAAGACAAGAAAAGTAAAGAGTGCTGGGCAAGAACAAGGAAGAAGAGAGATCAATTCTCCTCCCAAATTCTCTTGAATTAAACAATAATGCTAAGAAAAATAAAAGTGAGCTCTAAGCAAAACTGAAAAGAAAGCAATTCTGAAAAACTAAAAGGGAAGCTCCCTGAAAAACTTAAATCCTATGCTATTTATACACGTTCTTCAAATGGTCTTCAAGCCTTCAATTGGGCCTTTGCTCTTGATGGAATTGGGTTGAGAGAGGCCTTGGTTGATTGCTCTGGGAGTTTGGGGAAGAACCGAATTGAACCGGGTTGGAATTATGAAAGCTTGAGTAAAAGTTGGAGTAAAAGTTAGGGGCTAACTTTTGCTCCAACTTTTCACATCAGCACCCTTCCTTGCTGATACCAACGTTGGGGCAAAAGTTAGGGGTCTAACTTTTGCTCCAACATTGGCCTCCCCTTGCTTATTCATGGCGCCAACGTTAGCCAAAAAGTTAGGGACTAACGTTGGCGCAAACTTTTGCTCATCCAGGGAGTGTTTTGTGATGCCAAAAGTTAGCCAAAAAGTTTGAGGCTAACTTTTGCTCAAACTTTTTGTCCTCTCTTCCTCCTAACCATTCCTTCTTGCTTCAACCTTTCTCCAAGCTTTCTTCACCTATCATTAATCAACCAAACACATCAAAGTTATGCTCAAAATCATGAGATATTCATTCTTTCATAATATGTGACAATTATAGCATAAAACCTCATGAAATAGCATGAATTCATACATGGTTGATTAAATCAAAGGAAACATGAAAATCTACCCAATTGGCTTGCTTATTGCTCAAGAAAGTGCATAATTCAGTTGAAAACAAAAGAAAAAGGCTAGTGAAACTAGGCTAAGATGACTTGTCATCAATTATAAAGGTTTATGATAAAGAAAAAGCCTTTCCAGCAAAGGACACTGCGCGATTTACCAATCGCTACTGTGAGCAGATGTTCTTCATCCTGGCAGAAAGGAGTTACAACAATGAACACCTTCTTATCCTCCCAAACCATATTGCTGAATTTGTTGAGCCACAAATTGCACGAAGACAATGGGGTTTCCTCCAGAGACAGCCACGGCAGGTTAATATTTCTTGGGTAGTAGAGTTCTACTCCAATTTCCACCTGCCAACCTTGCAGTCTGTTTTTGTCCGTCAGAAGCAAGTCCCCATTACAGAAGAGGCCATTCAATGAGCTCTAGATCTTCCCCCTATTCCAGAAAGACCAGACGCATTTCAAGAAGCCGTACTCAAGCGCCAGATGTACCAATTTGACTGGGACGCTGTTCTCAAAGTTATCGCACTACCTGGCAGCAGATGGATTTACGGATACCATCGTTCCCGTCCTAAGGGAATATCGGCTTCCGCACTTACCTTGGAGGCTCGAGTATGGGCACAGATTATGTCCCATTACATCTTTCCAAGCACTCACGAGTCCTCCTTCACTGCAGACATGGCCGTTCTACTGTGGTGCATCCTTACAGACCAGCCTCTAAACCTACCAAGACACATCCAGAGTGCTATGGGACACGTACAAATTGCGGGCAACTTACCTTTTCTCGCCTTGGTTTCAGATCTCGTCTCAGCCGCCGGAGTCTCTTACATAGCTGGGGACACCAAAGCCATGCTCCCACGGGTTGATCAGTATGTCCCTAACGGGAAATACATCAGACCTCCAGCAGCCACTACCAGCCAGCCTACTGAATCGGCTGAAGAGATTCCTCCTTCAACACCACAAGCACCTACAACCACTCAACTGCTCCATTAGATACTTAAAAGGTTGGATCGGTAGGAACACAAAGCAAAGCTAAGAGAGCGTCTTCCTTTACCAGCACAGGGAGCCATGATGGTCCCGACTGTGGAGATATTGCTACCAGCCGACCCTTGTTCCTGACAGATGACACCGAGGACGGTGCAAAGCCTTAAGTGTGGGGAGGTCGGTCAGTACCTGACTTCCAGAGGTAATTTCTCTTCCCTAACACCAATAAAATAGGATATTTAGTTAATTTTTCTTTTGTAGAATAGGATAAATTGCATAGTAATAGATTAGTTGCATGCATGTTCTACTTGATTGAAAAGACTGTAAGTTTCTTCTAAGACCCTAATTTTTAGAACAAAATTTCACTAATTTTAATTTAAACTTTTGTGTTAAATTTGCTTCAAGTTATATTTGGAACATGGTTTTTGAGCTAAAGAACACACAACCTGTGAGACTTTGAGCCTTTATACATGGTTACATTATTTAACAATAATTATTATGTTCTTGTGTGTTTACTTCTCTATGATTGTAATTTATATGTTGTTTCATCCTATATGTCCAATGTTCAATATATTCATATGATTGCATATGATTGAGCCCATTATTTGTTTAGCTCACTTATCCAAATTGAGCCTACCCTTGCTATTGCCTTTGTTAGCCACTTTGAGCTTTTAAATCCCAGTTGTTCTTTATTTTACCACATTACTAGCCTTAAGCGGAAAAATAATTTTATATCCCAATTGAATCTTTAGTTAGCTTAAGATAGAATTGTGTGTTAATTAAGTATGGGAAAATTGTGGGAACAAAAGATAATAAGGGAATGTGTCATGATGATATAATGGGAATTTGGGTACCTGCTCATGTGAAACTATAAGAATTAAACATCTATGTGCATTGATAAGCTATGTCTATTTTTATTTAAAAAAAATTAAAAAATATTCAATAATTAAATAAGGGGACAAAATTACCCCAATGTTAAGTTAAGAATTCCAAGATCAATGCATGTATGATAAAATTAAAATTAAAGTTGATACATGAGTAAGGAATGTGAAAGAGAAATTTTGGGTAGCTAGGTATGAAATTTAAGTTATATAGAATGTACATATGTGTGGGTTAAAGCTTAGGTTAATTAAATATTCAATTTATAAAGCTTACTTAACCATATGTGTATCCTTACCCTTACCTTGGCCCCATTACAACCTTGAAAAGACCTCATGATGTTTGCATTGGTATATTAAATGTTGTTGATTGGTTAGGTGAAGAACAAAAATTAGAAAGCATGATTAGAGAAGAATAGAGTGATCACCCTATACACAAGAGAGATTAGAGCATACATACATCATCAGTGAGGGTTCAATGCTTAAATTCTATGTTCCCTGCTTTCATGAGCTACTTTCTTGCATTTTTATCTGTTCTTACTGTATAAGAATTGAATTAGTGGAATTTGATTTGTGATTGTCTTGAAGAGCTTATTCACTTTTAACCAAGTGGATAAAAATCATATAGTTGCATTCACATATATAGGTTGCATTGCATTGCATGAGTTTTACATGTTCCTACTCATTTATTTTATCTCCTTCAATTAAGCATGAGGACATGCTAATATCTAAGTGTGGAGAGGTTGATAAACCATTATTTTATTGTTTATATTGTGTTTAATTGTGTGGTTTTATCAAATCTTTACCCACTTATTCATTAAATAAGCATGCATTTATAATTCCTTCCTAAAAATACATTATGGTTAAAAACTTGCTTCCTAGAGACTTTTAATTTTGTATTTTAATTCTTCTTTATTCCATTCAATGCCGTGATTTGTGTTAAGTATTTCAGGCTCTATAGGGCATGAATGACTTGCAGATTGGAAAGGAAGCTTGCAAAAATGGAAGGAACACAAGAAATTAAGGAGATGACCAGCGAGAAGTGAGACGGACACATGGCTCACGCGACCGTGCGATATAGAGGAAATTGCAGTAACGCGGACGCATGGCTAACGCGACCGCGCGGATTGAAAACTACACCAGTGACGCGAAGGCGTGGACGACGCACACGCATGGCAAGGCAAAACGTTGGATGACGCGAACGCCTGGATGACGCGATCACGTGACATGCGCGATCTGCAAAATCTGCAGAATTCGCTGGGGGTGATTTTGGGCCCTGTTTTGACCCAATTTTCGGCCCAGAAAAGCAGATTAGAGCCAGGGAACATGCAGAGACAGAAGACAACATTCATTCCACATAGTTTTAGTTTTAGATCTGATTTTACCTCTCTTCTAGGTTTTCTCTCTACATATTCATAATTCTTATGATTTGATTTTATTGCTTTTTGGATTGGAATATTGAGAAGAGTTATTACCTCCGTCAAGACTTCGCCATTCTAGTTTGTTTCCTTACTTGTTACTTACTATTTCATGTTCTTTATTTACTCAGATTTACTCTTGGATTATTTCTAGAATTTATTTATACAAGAACTATTTTTATTTCTAATTGATCCTTTTGATTATTGTTTATTATGACTTTCAGTATTTCCCTTCCTTATTCTATGAATTTTACATTCATAATGAGCGAGTAGTTCCATAACTTGATTGGGGGATGATTGAAAGGAACCCTCGAGTTGGATTACTCAAGAGAAAAATTGTAATTGGGTTTATTGTTGAATCGCCCTCTAGTTATTGACACTAGTCCTTCCCAAGGGAGAGGATTAGGACTTGTGACTAGAAACAACCTTCCAACTTGCTTGACTTCCCTCTACCTAGTAAAGGGTAACTAAGCAGGACAACTTTCAATTATCAATTAATCTTGAGAGTACTCCAACAAGAATAGGGCTTCCAACTAATCTACTCCCAGTCAAGGCTTTTATTTAAAATTACATAAATTCTCTAATTTAAATTCCTATTTATCAACTCAAACCACTTTTGAAAACATCTGATTAATAAAATAGCACATCTTTCTGCAACTCGTTGGGAGATGACCTGGGATTCATACTCCCAGTATTTTGATTTTTATTTTAATTTGTGACAACCCTTCTATATTGATAAGTTAATTTTCGGTTGGTTAAGAACGTACTTGCAACGTATCTCTTATAACTTTTTGTTTTTCTGAATGAATGCTTGAACAGTGCATATGTCTTTTGAATTTGTTGTTTATGAATGTTAAAATTGTTGGCTCTTAAAAGAATGATGAAAAAGGACAAATGTTAGTTGATAATCCAAAAAATCATAAAATTGATTCTTGAAGCAAGAAAAAGCAGTGAAGAATAAACCTTGCAGAAAAAAATGCGAAAAAAAAGAAGGCGAAAAAAAAAGAAAGAAAAAGAAAAAAAGCGAGCAGAAGAAGCCAATAGCCCTTAAAATTAAAAGGCAAGGGTAATAAAAAGGATCCAAGACTTTGAGCATCAGTGGATAGGAGGGCCCAAAGGAATAAAATCCTGGCCTAAGCGGCTAAACCGAGCTGTCCCTAACCATGTGCTTGTGGCGTGAAGGTGTCAAGTGAAAAGCTTGAGATTGAGCGGTTAAAGTCGTGGTCCAAAGCAAAAAAAGAGTGTGCTTAAGAACCCTGGACACCTCTAATTGGGGACTCTAGCAAAGCTGAGTCACAATCTGAAAAGGTTCACCCAGTTATGTGTCTGTGGCATTTATGTATCCAGTGGTAATATTGGAAAACAAAGTGCTTAGGGCCACGGCCAAGACTCATAAAGTAGCTGTGTTCAAGAATCAACATACTGAACTAGGAGAATCAATAATGCTATTTGAATTCTGAGTTCCTATAGATGCCAATCATTCTGAACTTCAAGGGATAAAGTGAGATGCCAAAACTGTTTAGAGGCAAAAAGCTACTAGTCCCGCTCATCTGGTTGGAGCTAAGTTTCATTGATATTTTGGAATTTATAGTATATTCTCTTCTTTTTATCCTATTTGATTTTCAGTTGCTTGGGGACAAGCAACAATTTAAGTTTGGTGTTGTGATGAGCGGATAATTTATACGCTTTTTGGCATTATTTTTACATAGTTTTTAGTATAATTTAGTTAGTTTTTAGTATATTTTTATTAGTTTTTAAATAAAAAACACATTTCTGGAATTTACTATGAGTTTGTGTGTTTTTTTTGTGATTTCAGGTAATTTCTGGCTAAAATTGAGGGACTTGAGCAAAAATCAGATTCAGAGGCTGAAGAAGGATTGCAGATGTTGTTGGATTCTGACCTCCTTGCACTCAAACTGGATTTTCTGGAGCTAAAAGAGTTCAAATGGCGCGCTCTTAATTGCGTTGGAAGGTAGACATCCAAGGATTTCCATCAATATATAATATTCTATACTTTTTCTCGAGTTTAGATGACGCAAACTGGCATTCAACGCCAGCTTTCTGCCCTATTCTGGAGTTAAACGCCAGAAACAGGATGCAAAGCAGAGTTAAACACCAGAAACAGGTTACAAACTGGCGTTTAACTCTAAGGAAGACCTCTACACGTGAAAGCTTCAACGCTCAGCCCAAGCACACACCAAGTGGGCCCGGAAGTGGATTTCTGCATCATTTACTTATTTCTGTAACCCTAGTAACTAGTTTAGTATAAATAGAACTTTTTACTATTGTATTTAAATCTTTGGATCATCTTGGGAGCTTGGGATCATTTTATATCTCTAGACCTCCATGGGAGGCTGGCCACTCGGCCATGTCTACCCTATTTTCACTTATGTATTTTCAACGGTAGAGTTTTTACACACCATAGATTAAGGTGTGGAGCTCTGCTGTTCCTCAGGAATTAATGTAAAGTACTATTGTTTTTCTATTCAATTCAATCCTATTTCATCTCTAAGATATTCATTCACACACAAGAACATGATGAATGTGATGATTATGTGACGCTCATCATCATTCTCACTTATGAACGCGTGCCTGACAAACACTTCCGTTATACATGTAAACAAGCTTGAATGTGTATCTCTTAGCCTCCTGATCTACAATCAGAGTCTTCGTGGTATAGGCTAGAATTATTGGCGGCCATTCTTGAGATCTGGAAAGTCTAAACCTTGTCTATGGTATTCCGAGTAGGATCTGGGAAGGGATGGCTGTGACCAGCTTCAAACTCGCGAGTGCTGGGCGTAGTGATAAACGCAAAAGGATTACTGAATTCTATTCCAGCATGATCAGAACCGACAGATGATTAGCCGTGAGGTGACAGCGTATTTTGGACCATTTTCACTGAGAGGACGGGATGTAGCCATTGACAACGGTGATGCCCAACATACAGCTTGCCATGGAAAGGAGTATGAAGGATTGGATGACAGCAGTAGGAAAGCGGAGATTCTTCAGTCTCAAGTTTTCACTTGACACCTTCATCATTCTTTCAAGAGCCAACATATTTAACAGTCTTAAACAACAAATTCAAAAGACATATGCACTGTTCAAGCATTCATTCAGAAGACAGAAAGCATTGCCACCACATTTAACCAATTAGAATTTATTTTATTTAAACTCGAAATTTTATTGCTTCTTATTCAAAAGATCTACTATTTTATTCATGTTTGCTGATGATGAGAAAAATAAACTATAGCTTAATTGGAGATTAAATCAAAATAGATACTAATTACTACTATATGACGTCTAAGGTAAACTTTTTATAAGGACACTGTCACAGAGTTAAGGCAGAAATTGGAAATTAACAACCTTTATCTGGGGGTATGGGGGTTCCTCTGATCCTTGGGAGGCTTGGTATCACAGAAGATTTTTGGCGCTTCAGTTCCCTTAAGTCACGTCCCTGTTCCTCTTGTTCTTTAAGAATATGGGTTAGCATTTGACTGTGTTCCTTCTGTTGTTTTATTATTTGCTCCATAGCTTCCTGTATCTTGGTGACAAACGTCTCAAGATGTTCCCAATATTCTGCTTGAGGAATCTCTGGAAGGAATTCCTGTGCTCTTTTCTTTATAGGATCCTCCTGTGCTTGTTGTCTCTCCATTGATGCTTTGGTGATTGGCCTTTCAATTAGGATATATTCAGTTATTCCCATCTTGACTCCAGCGTCCTTGCAGAGAGAAGAGATTTTGAAAAGAGTTGGATTGAATTTGGAAAATTGGATTTTTTTTAAAAATTAAGGATTTTAGAAATCAGGGTTCTTGATATATTCATGTAAAAATCATGCATTGAAGCATTCAAATTTTAAAATTAAATTGGAAATTCGTGTGGAATCACTGGAAATGGCTCCTCCCTGTCCTCCTAGCATTTGAACGCCCAAACACTGCCTGTTTTGGGCGTTCAGCGCCCAAATGCTGATCTCCTGGGCGTTCAGCGCCCAGTTGCTGCCATTACTGGCGTTCAACGCCCAGTGGGTGGCCATTCCTGGTGCTGAACGCCCAAATGCTGCCATTACTGGCGTTCACCGCCCAGTGGATGCCCAATTTGGGCGCTGAACGCCCAAAATGCCCCTTTACTGGCGTTTTCTTGCCATTGAGCTCTTTTACTCTGTTTTGTGTGCCGAGGTCTTCTGTAAATGATTATTTACCTTGTTGTCAATGAACTATATATAAAATATAAAGATAGAAATAGGGCAAAATGCTTGGAGGATTGTTGCCCCATGGCTGGGTTGCCTCCCAGCAAGCGCTTCTTTATTGTCTTTAGCTGGACCTTGCTGAGCTTTTAATCTAGCTTCAGCCTTGAGCATTCTTGCTCAGTGTTGCCTTCAAGATAATGCTTGATTCTCTGTCCATTGACAATGAACTTCTTATCAGAATCAATATCTTGAAGCTCCACATAACCATATGGTGACACACTTGTAATCACGTATGGTCCCCTCCACCGGAATTTCAGTTTCCCGGGGAATAGCCTGAGTCTAGAGTTAAACAACAGGACCTTCTGTCCTGGTTCAAAGATTCTAGATGACAGCTTTCTGCCATGCCATTTTTTTGATTTTTCTTTATAAAGCTTGGCATTTTCGAGCTCATTTAGCTGGAGCAATCGTTTTTCTCCTGCTATTTTGGCATCTAAGTTTAGGAATCTGGTTGCCCAATAGGCCTTATGTTCCAGTTCCACGGGCAAGTGGCATGCCTTACCATACACGAGTTGGTATGGAGAGGTCCCTATAGGTGTCTTGAATGCTGTTCTGTAAGCCCACAGAGCATCATCCAAGCTCCTTGCCCAATCCTTTCTACGGGTATTTACTGTCCGTTCCAGGATTCGCTGGCGTTGAACGCCAGTTTACGTCGTCAATTCTTGTTCAAAGTATGGACTATTATATATTGCAGGAAAGCCCTAGATGTCTACTTTCCAACGCAATTGAAAGCACGCCATTTTGAGTTCTGTAGCTCCAGAAAATCCACTTTGAGTGCAGGGAGGTCAGAATCCAACAGCATCAGCAGTCCTTTTTCAGCCTGAATCAGATTTTTGCTCAGCTCCTTCAATTTCAGCCAGAAAAATACCTGAAATTACAGAAAAACACACAACTCATAGTAAAGTCCAGAAATATGAATTTTTCCTAAAAACTACTAGAAATAGACTAAAAACTAACTAAAACACACTCTAAACTATATGAAATTATCCCCAAAAAGCGTATAAAATATCCGCTCATCATATCTCTATCTTTATTTTACGTTTTATTTACCTTTTAATTATTAAAACTCTATAACCATTTGAATTCGCCTGACTGAGATTTACAAGGTGACCATAGCTTGCTTCAAGCCGACAATCTATGTGGGATTGACCCTTACTCACGTAAGGTTTATTACTTGGATGACCCAGTGCACTTGCTGGTTAATTGTGCGAAGTTGTGAGAAAGAATTAAGATTATGAACGTGCGTATTAAGTTTTTAGCACCGTTACCAAGGAATGAACGATCACGATTTCGTGCACCAGTGTTCTAATCCGTGTGCAATTTAGAATTCACACACCTATTTTCCATTAATGTAACACTAATTCACTCACTCAATTCTAGTGATTTTGGTGTTATATTTTTATTTTTCATGATTAATGCACCACAAGCAAAAATGGAAGCGGAAGAAAGAACACGCAGCAAATGGTTGATCTACCAGCTGAAGGTAGCAACTCGGAAAGTCGCCGTACCCCTTGCTCATCTTCGAATGCACCGAGGACGGTGCAACTTTTAAGTGTGGGGAGGTCGTCCGACCGGTCGGCGATTTTGGGTGACAAGCTTCGAATCCCAGCACTTTTGCATTTCATTTTTTTTAGGTTTTTAGGATTTTTAGTTTCATTTTCTTATTTTTGCATATATATACATAATAAGCTTAGTCAAAATAATGCAATTTTTCAAGATTTATATCTATAGGGCACCAATTGATTTGAATGAAAACTTTTCATTAAACTTGCTTGAATTATATATATTGTGGAACATGGTTTTTGGGCTAAGAACACAAGCTTGTGAGATTTGAGCCTAATGGTGTGGTTACATCTTATAACCACTTATTTTTCCTTCTTGTGTGTATTATTCTATTTCTATGATTGTAATCTTTGATTTGTTTGAATCTTTATGTTTATTATTTTGTGTATTCATGCATTTATTTGATTGAGGCCATCATTTTATTTAGCTCACTTACCCAAAAAGCCTTACCTTTTATCATCCATTGTTAGCAACTTTGAGCCTACGATTAACCCACTTGTTCTTAATTTTAGCACATTACAAGCCTTAAAGCGAAAAAAAATAAATGTCCTTTATTTAGATCTTTGATTAGCTTAGGCTAGTGTGTGTGTGTGTAACATTCAAGTGTGGGAAAATTTGGGACATTGGGAGAGTAAAAGGGTAGTTTTGTAATTTTTGTTGTAAATATTGGGAATTGGGTACATGCTCATGTGTAATGAATGTAAAGCCTTATGCATTGATGTTCTTGGATAAAGAAAGAAAAAATGATGATAAAAATAAAAGAAAAGAAATAAAAAGGGGACAAAAATGTCCCAAAGCAAAGCAAAGCTCAATAAAATCAATGCATATGAGTTGTGAAATGAAAAGAAAAGGCATGAGTATGTGAAAAAGTGAAAAATGGGTAGTTAGGTTAGACCTTAATTGTATAAGATGTCATAGGTTAAGTGGAAAGTTTAAGCTTATCAAAGATTCAAATTTCAAGCTCACTTGACCAAATATGCATCCTTACCTTGACCTAGCCCCATTACAACCTACGAAAAGACATCATGATACTTGTATGCATGCATTGAATAAATGTTGATTGTTAGAAGAAAAATAAATCTTAGAAAGCATGAAATAGAGGAGAATTGAGAGAATTGACCCTAAAAAATTGAGCGAATAGAGTGCAAACACATCCTGTGAGGGTTTGATGCTCAATTACATGTTTTCACCTATAATCATCACTCCTCATGCAAGTTTGTAAAAATATTTAATAGCTCAATTCAATTGTGGTTTGGCATGGTTATTAATACCCTTAGCCCTTGTGCATATATGTATTCTTGGAAATTGATTTATTTTGACCAAGTAATTGCATTCATGTAGATAGTTGCATATAGGTAGTTTGCATTTAGATTAGTTTACATTGAATAAATGTTGATACCCTTTGTTCTTCCTTAGTTTAAGCACGAGGACATGCTTGGTTTAAGTGTGGGGAGGTTGATAAACCCCATTTGTAGGGTTTATCTTGTGCTTAATTTAGGGGATTTTATGACCTTTTACCCACATTTATTCAATGAAATAGCATAGTTTCATGATTGTCTCCTAATTTGTGCTCAAGTGTGAAAACATGTTTTTTCAGGCCCATAATTGTTTAATCTTGATTTACCTTTGATTCCATTAGATGCCTTGATATGTTTGTTAAGTGATTTCAGGTTTAGGAGGCAAAGATTGGATCAAGGGAATGAAGGAAAAGCATGAAAAAAATGGAGAACTCATAAAGAAATGAAGGAATCGCAAAAGCTGTCAAGCCGACCTCTTCGCACTTAATTGACCACAACTTGAGCTACAGAGGTCCAAATGATGCAGTTCCAGTTGTATTGGAAAGCTAACATTCGGGGCTTCAAAATATTATAAGATTTTCCATAGTTGCATTGCGGATAGGGGTGCGCACATGCACCGGTACGTGTACGCGCCTATTTCCATGTGATTCATCAAATGCAAATCCGTGGCGAGCGAATTCTAAAGCCTTGTGGACCCAATCCAACTCATTTCTAATGCTATTTAAGCAAAGGATTAAAGGGGAACTGACATACTTTACATACTTTTGATCATTAGTTATGGTAGTTTTAGGCTAGTTTTAGTTTAGTTTTAGAGAGAGAAGCTCTCACTTCTCTCTAGAATTAGGATTAGGATTAGGTTTAGTTCTTAGATCTAGGTTTTAATTCATGATCTCTTCTAATTCTCTTCTTAATTCCTTGTTGTTACATTCATCATTCTTCCATTGTTGTTATTGCTTTCCTCTATTTTGTTTGTAGATCTATTCTTGTTCATTCTATTTTCTTTTAATGTAATTTGAGGTGATTCATGTATATCTTATTTTCTTTGATTGTTGTTGTCAATTTCCTACATTCAATTGTTGCTAGATTCTATTCTTGTTATCAATTTACTATACTTTTCTTTTGTGCCTCACAAGTGTTCGATGAAATGCTTGGTTGGATTTTAGTATAGATTTTTACTCCTCTTGGCCTAGGTGTAGTAATTAGTGACGCTTGAGTTATCTAATTCCTTTGTTGATCGATAATTAGAAGTTGCTAATTGATTTGGATACCACTAAAGCTAGTCTTTTCCTTGGGAGTTGGCTAGGACTTGTGGAATCAAGTTAATTCACCTAGTTGACTTTCCTCTATTATAGAGGTTAACTAAGTGGTAGCAATGAACAATTTATGGTCACAATTGAGGACGATAGCTAGGATAGGACTTCTAATTCTCATAACCTTACCAAGAGCTTTCATAGTTATTAGTTTACTTTCATTGCCATTTACATTTCTTGTCTAAAATCTCAAAAACCCCAAATATAACTCACAACCAATAGCAAGACATTTCATTGCAATTCCAAGGGAGAACGACCCGAGGTTCAATACTTCGGTTTATAGATTTTAGGGGTTTGTTACCTGTGACAAACAAATTTTTGTATGAAAGGACTATTGTTGGTTTAGAAACTATATTGCAACGAGAATTCATTTGTGAATTCTAAACCACACAAAAGTCCGATCATCACCGTCTCAAGCAAACCATATTCAAGTGGGATAATAAAGCACAGAGATGAGAGATTTACCCACTTGAATGAAAGAATAGATGGTGATGGCTTGGGGAGAGGTGTTTCCAACAATCTTGTAAGCTATACTCCCTTGTGTTCTTCCTTGTCAACTTCCACCTCTAGGCAAGTTTCTTCACATTTAACCCCTTCCTCTTGGTAGATTTCTTCCAATTCAATTTCTTCTTCATCGCTTACCAAGGGTATGGGAGGTGAAGTATCTCCTTCTTTAATCTCCATGTCAAGCTGGTGCACGAAATTGTAATGTCAATGTTCACATTACTCTCTTACAACTTTGCACAACTAACCAGCAAGTGCACTGGGTCGTCCAAGTAATACCTCAAGTGAGTAAGGGTCGAATCCCATGGAGATTGTTGGTTTCAAGCAAGCTATGGTTATCTTATTATTCTTAGTCAGGATGCCAACAACAGTGTTTTTCAAGTTCAATTGTAACAAGTGAGAGGGCATAAATATAAATACTTATTGTGCAATGATGGAGAATATGTTAGAGTTTTGGAGATGCCTTGTCTTCTGAAATTCTGCTTTCCTCTGTTTTCTGATTCATGCACGCAAGTCCTCCTATGGCGAGCTGTGTGTTGGTGGATCACGTTGTCAATGGCTACCATCCTTCCTTTCAGTGAAAAGGGTCCAGGTGCGCTGTCACCGCACGGCTAATCATCTACAGGTTCTCAATCGTACCGGAATAGGATTTACTATCCTTTTGCGTCTGTCACTACGCCCAGTACTCGCGAGTTTGAAGCTCGTCACAGTCATTCAATCCCTGAATCCTACTCGGAATACCACAGACAAGGTTTAGACTTTCTGGATTCTCTTGAATGCTGCCATCAATCTAGCTTATACCACGAAGATTCTGATTAAGAGATCCAAGAGATATTCATTCATTCTACGATGGAATGGAAGTGGTTGTCAGGCACGCATTCGTGGGGGAATGATGATGAATGTCACTTTCATCACATTCATATTGAAGTGCGAATGGATATCTTAGATAGGAACACGCATGTTTGAATGGAAAATAGAAATACTTGCATTAATTCATCGAGACACAGCAGAGCTCCTCACCCCCAACAATGGAGTTTAGAGACTCATGCCGTCAAAGAGTACAAAGTTCTGATCTAAAATGTCATGAGATATAAAATAAATCTCTAAAAGTTGTTTAAATACTAAACTAGTAACCTAGGTTTACAGAAAATGAGTAAACTATGATAGATAGTGCAGAAATCCACTTCTGGGGCCCACTTGGTGTGTGCTGGGGCTGAGACTAAAGCTTCTCACATGCCTGGGCTGTTTTGGGCGTTCAACGCCAGGCTGTAGCCTATTTCTGGCGTTGAACTCCAACTTGTAACATGTTTCTGGCGCTGGACGCCAGACTGCAACATGGAACTGGGGTTGAATGCCAGTTTACGTCGTCTATCCTTGAGCAAAGTATGGACTATTAAATATTGCTGGAAATCCCTGGATGTCTACTTTCCAACGCAATTGGAAGCGCGTCAATTGGACTCCTGTAGCTCCAGAAATACCATTCCGAGTGCAGATAGGTCAGGATCCAACAGCATCAGCAGTCCTTTTTCTGCCTGAATCAGATTTTTGCTCAGCTCCCTCAATTTCAGCCAGAAAATACCTGAAATTACAGAAAAACACACGAACTCATAGTAAAGTCCAGAAATATGAATTTTGCCTAGAAACTAATGAAAATAAACTAAAAACTAACTAAAACATACTAAAAACTATATGAAATTAACCCCAAAAAGCGTGTAAAATATCCGCTCATCACAAGCCCAATGAGGGAGGATTCAATTGTACATAAGAATTCCTCAATGATTGAATCCATTTCTTGGTCAACCTCTTCAAAGTCATCAACCATGATATGTCTTAGAGGTTGTACACCCTCCTCAACATCAATGTCAAGCTTCTTGGAAGAGAGCTCTATGACTCCACATCCCCATAGACTTCTAACATCTCCTAGGTCTTCAATCACTTCTTCTGTCCCAATTTCATCAACTTCCTCCCCTTGTGCCAATTCTTGCTTCCACTCCTCTTCTACACCTTGAAGCTCTAAACTGACTCCCTTACTATGCTCCTTGATTGCTTCTCCACATTCAACAATGGAAGTGCCTTGATCGTACAAGCTTAGGCGGGAGGAGACCATGTTGCGAACGACTTCCGCCACGGTGGCAATCTTGGCTTCTATCTTCTTGAACTCCTTTTCCGTCTCCTCTTGTTGCCTTTGAATATGAGAGTCAAGATCTCTTAGTTCTAGCATGAGGGCTTCTTTGGGGGGTGGTGGTGGAAGAGAGAGTTCATTGTTTGAGGGAAATGCGTTGTAGTTGGAAGGTGGTTCATATTGGTAAGGGTATGGAGATGGTGTATATGGAGGTGGTTCTTAAGAGTAGTTATGTTAGAATTGTTATGGTTCTATGTATGGTTCATATAGCTCATAAGATGGTTGGTATGGTGGATAAGGATTAGAGTCATAAGGAGGTGCTTGGTGGTATGAGCCTTATGAGTATGATGGTTCAAAACCATGTTGAGGGGGTGGTTCATAGGCATGTGGTGGTGGTTGTTGACAATCACAATAAGGGTCACCACATCCATTAGATTGATATGTATTAGGATTGGAATTATACCTATAAGAAACCGGAGGTTGTGATTGCCAAGAAGGTTGATCAATCCCTTTAGGCTCCTCCCATCTTTGATTGTTCCATCCTTGATGCATGTTACCATTGTAGTTTCCATTCCCTACAACATAATTTGAGCCAAACTCATAGCCAAAGGGGTGAGAATTCATAATAGCAAATAAAAACAAAAGCTAACAAAAATACGCAACAAAGTCCAAAAGCTAATGAAAACTAACAAATAAGCAAAAGGCAAACATATTCACAATATTCACAATAGCCAATAATATAACACCATTGCAATTCCCCGGCAACGGCGCCATCTTGATGTTCAGTTTCTTGTACGGTTTAGAATTTTACAAATGGAAGCTCGTTGCAAGTATAGTTCTAAACCAAGAAAGAATCCTCACATGCAAAAATATTGGTTGTCACAAGTACAAACTCCAATATGAATTAATCAAAGTATTTAAACCTCGGGTCGTCTCACAAGGAATTGCAATGAATTGCTCAATTATTGGCTATGAAGAACAAAGGGGTTTGATTTGTAATTGGCAAGAAAAGTAAATAGCAAGAAAGTAAGTAATAAGAATTAATAAAATAAGGAAAAGAACTCTTGGCTAGACATAGGTAATTGAGATTACCATCCTTGTCTACAAACCATATATTGACAATTATGAGGAACCAAGCTGATTAAGTCTACTTCCAAAAGCCTTAAGTACGTAATATATACTCCTAGGCTTGAAGTACGTCAAATGACTTGATCAACATCAATCCATAAGTCCTAACCTAGCTACTAATTAACTTAGTAGTAGGCTAGAGTCAATGGTTATCAAATTGACCACTAAGGGTTCTCAAATCACGAATTCAATGAGACCCAATGACTCAAGGTCACTCAATTCCCTTAGCCTAGACCAAGAGTAAGAAAACTACTCAAAAACTAGAGAAAACATTTCATCAAACACCTAGAGTGGAATAAAAGTAAACATCACAAAATGCAAGAATTAACAAAAGCTATAACTAACAAAAAAAAAGCAAGGAATCAACAATAACAAGTGAAGTAAACATCAAAATACATAGAAATATAAAATTGCATGAGAAGAAATTGAGATCCAACAATTGTTCATAAACATAAAAGAGAGCAAAACAAGAAATTAACAAGAGAAACTAAGAAGATTAAGACAACAGAACACTAAAATATAAAGAGAATTGAAATTAAAATAAGAATTGAAAGATAAATTTGAGAGAGATTAACCTAACTTCACCCTAATTTCTATCCTAAATCTAGAGAGGGGAGAGAGCTTCTCTCTCTAGAATTCTACCCTAAACATGATGAAAAATAAACTATGGCTACTTGGTTCATCCCCCTTCAATCTTTGGATTCTATAACATCAGAAATGAGTTGGATTGGGCCCAAAATGCTTCAGAAATCGCTGGCCACCTTTTGCCCAAAATGGTCCACGATGGTCCTGCAATGCGTGCGTGTGGAGGACGCATGCGCGTTGCCTAACTGCAAGGCAACTATGGCAAATTTTATATCATTTTGAAGGCCGGGATGTTAGCTTTCCAACGCAATTGGAACTGCCTTATTTGGACCTCTGTAGCTCATGTTATGGTCGTTTTAGTCCGAAGAGGTCAGGATTGACAGCTTTGCAATTCCTTCATTTCTTCATGAGTTCTCCCACTTTACATGCTTTTCCGTCATTCCTTCAATCAAATCTTTGCCTTCTAAACCTGAAATCACTTAACAAACATATCAAGGCATCGAATGGAATTAAAGTTAATTAAATTTAGCTATTTTAAGGCCTAAAAAATATGTTTTCACACTTAAGCACAAATTTAGGGAGAATTACAAAACCATGCTTTTTTATTGAATAAATGCCAGAAAAGTTGATAAAATTCCCCAAATTAAGCACAAGATAAACCACAAAATTGGGGTTTATCAACCAGCAGCACCGACAGCACCACCACCAGCACCCCAGCCGACCTATCTGTTAGTACAGCGTCTGTTCCGCTTCATGGAGCGCAGTGAGCGTCGCATCATGTGACATCTCGACAGAGTGGATCAGATGTTTGTAGCACTGGGCATCGAGTTTCCCCCTATTACCGACTCTTCTTCGTCAGAGGAGGAGGAGTATGAGGCAGAGCAGGCTCAGCCGGAGGCACCGCCACAGACACAGGCTACCCCGGAGGTGTAGCAGCCCTCCGAGGAGCCTCAGCCTCAGCCCCAGCAGCCAGATACGACTGTTGACCCTCATTCCGAACCCGAGCAGTAGCATCGAGGACGATGCTCTATTCTAAGTGCGAGGAGGTCACCGTCGTCGCCGTCGGTGAAGTTGCCATTTTGGGTAATGAGTTCGGACATTTATCACTTCTTTTGTGTTATCTTTAGTACTTTTCACTTTATTTTTACTGCACTTTTGGAATTATTGTATATATTTGTTATTTTGGTACTTTTATTTTAGTTTGTTGCTTTTTGCTCCATAGTTTAGACATGCTTCTTAGATTTTTTAGTTGGATTTGCATTTGTAGTTGATAGTATATATATATGTAGTTGTTTTAGCTTTTTGGTTGTGAGTAGAAAAACATTTTGGATTGTTGAAACCCAAAGCTTACCCTTTTTATATAAGAAATTTGGTGTTATTGAAAAAGAAGGGATAAACTAAGGAAATTTTAAAATTTGTAAATCATAACATCGCATTTAGGATAAGCTTAGTCAAACAATAAAATTTTCCAAAGAACTTATCTATAGGGCACCACCCCAATTGATTGAGAAAACTTTTGTGGAACTTGCTTGAATCATATCTATTTTGTGAAGCATGTTTTTAGCTAAGAACACAAGCATGTGATATTTGAGCCAATGATGTGGTTACATCTTATAACCACTTATCTTCCTTCTTATGTGCAATTGTTCTCTTTCTATGACTGTAATTCTTGATTTGTTTAATTCTATATGTCCATTATTCCTTGTATTCATGCACTTATATGATTGAGGCCAATGTTTCATTAGCTCACTTACCCAAATAGCCTACCTTTTTACCTTCTATTGTTAGCCAATTTTGAGCCTATGCTTAACCCAATTATTCTTTATTTTAGCACATTACAAGCCTAAAGCGAAAAATAATAAAAGTCCTTTGTTTGGATCTTTGATTGGCTTAGGCTAGTGAGAGTTTTCATTATACAAGTTTGGGGAGATTTGGGAACATTGGTTGGGACAAAAGGGTGCTTTGTATTTTTATATTTGGGAATTGGGTGCATACTTGTGTATTAATCAAATGTTAAACCTTGTGCATTGATGTTCTTGTATATAGTTTGAAAGAAAGAAAAATGAGAAAAACAAAAGAGAAAGAAAAAAACAATATATGGAAAAGAAAAGAAAAAATTATATAGAAAAGAAAGAAACAAAAGAAGAAAAGAAAGAAATAAAAAGGGGACAAAATGCCCCAAAGTGAAGTTCAATAAGGATCAATGCATAAGTGTTGTGAAATGAAAAGGAATACATGAGTATGTGAAAAAAGTGAATGATGGGTAGTTAAGTTAGAACTTAATTGTATAGGTTATCATAGGTTAGGTGGGAAAGTCTAGGCGTATCAAAGATTTAAACTCTAGTCCACTTAACCATATATGACCATACCTTGACCCTAGACCCATTACAACCTTTGAGAAAGTCCTCATGATAATTGTATGCACGCATTGAATAATTGTTGATTGTTAGATGAAGACCAAATCTTGGAAAACATGAAATAGAGGAGAATTGAGTGAATTAACCCCTAAACACTTGAGTGACTAGAGCAGATATACATCCGGTGAGGGTTCGATTGCTCAATTACATGTTTTCACCATAATCATTCTTATTCATGCAAGTTTGTAAATCTTTTTGATAATTCAATACAATTGTGGGTTGGATTTGATTCCTATTTTGATTTGTTTTGATCAAGCATTTGCATTCATAATTGGTAGTTGTATTTAGATAGGTTGCATGTAGTTTAGTTCCATTGAAAAAATGTTATACCCTTTTCTTCTCTCTTGGTATAGCATGAGGACATGCTATGGTTTAAGCGTGGGGAGGTTGATAAACCCCGTTTTTAGGGTTTATCTTGTGTGAATTAAGAGTATTTTATCAACCTTTTCTCATATTTATTCAATGAAATAGCACGATTCTGTGATTCTCCCTTAATTTGTGCTTAAGTGTGAAAACATGCTTTTAGGCCTTTAATTTGATGATTTTAATTCACCTTTGATTCCACTAAATGCCTTGATTTGTTTGTTAAGTGATTTCAGGTTGAAAAGGCTAGGAATGGATCAAAGAAGTGCAGAGGAAGGCATGCAAAGTGGAGAACACAAGGAAAAGCCAAAGATTTGAGATGCACCACCCACGCGCACGCGCAATGTACGCGCACGCGTGGATCGCAAAACTTCAACGGATGCACACGCGTGCTGTATGCGTACGCGTCGGTGCTGGAACGTGATTTTTTAGTGAAAACGTGCCCAGCAAATTCTCAGAGGCTGTGGGGCCCAATCTAAACCAACTTTGGCGCCAAAACACTTAAAATGACCAAGGATTGAAGGGGAGAGGCATCATTCACATCTTGGATCATTAGGAATCATTAGGATTAGTTTTAGTTAGTTTTAGAGAGAGAAGCTCTCACTTCTCTCTAGAATTAGGATTAGGTTTAGGTCAATAATCTTAGATCTAGGTTTTAATTCATGCTTTCATCTAGTTCTACTTTACAATTCTTTGTTGTTACATCTTATTCTTCTATTCTTTTGTTGTAATTTCTTCCATTTTATTTCTATACTCTGTTGTTGATCTCTACTCTTATTCCTTTTATTTTCTTTCAATTTAATTTGAGGTAATCCATGTCAATAATATTCTTTTTGATTGTTGTTGTTAATTCTTTGCAATAAATTGTTGTAGATTTCATTCTTGTTGTCAATTTACTATGCTTTCCTTTTATACCTTTCAAGTGTTTGCCAAAATGCTTGAGAGGATGTTAGAGTAGAATTTTACACTCTTGGCTTGGGGAGGTAACTTAGGAATTCTTGAGTTGCTAATGTCCAAGTGATTGATAGTTGGTAGCCATTGACTCTAGCCCTCATTAATTCAATTAGTGAATAGCTAGGACCTATGGACTTGGATTGATATAGCTCATTTGACTTTCCCTTACCTGTTAGAAGATGACTTAGTGGGATTGATCCTTACAATTATCATATTGTGGTTAGTGATAAGGATAGAGATCCTTGACCACCAAACCTTTCCAAGGCTTTGAAAGGATTGGTGTTGGTTTAGAAACTATATTGCAACGAGATTTCATTTGAGAATTCTAAACCGTCAAAAATCCATTCATCACCAACCGATGTCCCAAGTTTCCCCACACTTGAATGATATACACACTCACTAGCCTAAGCTAATCAAAGATCCAAATAAAGGACATTTATTATTTTTCGCTTTGAGGCTTGTAATGTGCTAAATTAAAGAACAAAGTGGGTTTCTCATAAGCTCAAAGTTGGCTAACAATGGTTGATGAAAGGTAGGATATTTGTGTAAGTGAGTTAAATGAAATGATGGCCTCAATCTTATATATGCATTCATACAAGGAATAGTGGACATAAAGAATCAAACAAATCAAAGATCACAATCAGAGAAAGAGAACAATGTACACAAGAAGGAAGATAAGTGGTTATAAGATGTAACCACACAATTAGGTTCAAAACTCACGAGTTTGTGTTCTTAGCTCAAAAACCTTGTTCCAAAATACATTCTTCAAGCAAGATTAACACAAAAAAATTTTATATTCGTAGAGTGCCCTATAGATGATTTCTTGGAAAAGAAGTTATCATCCTAACTAACCAAGTAGTCCTAATATGCAAAGAGTGTTCAAATACAAAAGCTAACCATGCAATCTATTCTAACTAAAGGAAGAAAAATCAAAATCATGGATGTCGAAAAGAAAAAGGGGGTACCTATGGAAGTTGGTAACCGACCTCCCCACACTTAAGAGTTTGCACGGTCCTCTGTGCCATTGGTGATACGCAAAGGGGGGTTCGAGTCGTCGCTTCTATCATCCGTGCCTTGAGTGCTTGCTTCACTGTTGTCCGAATCGGATGTGGAAATGACCGGCTCTTCCATAGGCAGGTTGACACAACTCCAAAGCTTCTTCATGCAAGCAAATCGGCATTTATTTTTCTGTTCATTTCGATCTATCTTCTCATGGAGCTTTACAAGAAATTGATGGGTTGACTTTGGTGGTGCGGATGAAGTGGTAGGAATGGTGCGAGGAGGGGCGATGTCAAGGCTCGTGGTGTCCATGGGAGGCTGAAGATATTTTTTGCTCAGGACGGTATCGCCCTTTGCCAGAATTGTAGCCTTCATGTCCTTAGCGTCGCAAGGAACACCAGCAGTGGTGACCAAATCGGATACTAAGGCGGGAAATGGTAGATTACCCTTGCCATAGACTCGACCCATCGCTTACCGGATGAGGAGAGGGAGGTTGACTGGCCTCTCCGTGAGTATACACCAAACAAGGAAGGCTAGGTCCGCCGTGATGGATGACTTATGGGTGTTAGGAAGCACGTAGTGAGATAAGATCTGGGCCCATGCTTGAGCTTTCATAGTAAGGAAGCGTGCATCAATGCACTTGGGCCGCATCCTTAGTCGCCCTTGGGTCCATAATGCCTCGGGTTGGGCAATGACCGGAAGAATCGAGTCCAACTCTAACTGATACTCATTTCGCTACCATAGGACCTCTTGGTAACCATCCATATCCTCCGGTACTGATGAAACATTGAGCACTCGCTGAATAGCCTCCTCTAAAATTTAGACTTGCTTTCGGCGCACGTAAACCAACTGAAGAGACAGGGAGTGGAAATTGGAGTAAAATTCCACCACCCACGAGAGGTTGGTCTCTTGTGGTCTTTGCAATAGAAACCCCCATCCTCGCTGCTTAATCCGAGGTAGCACATACGGAGCAATGTGGTCCGGCGGAGTGTGTAGATGCTCAGAATGATAGTTTCTCTCAACCATGGTAGGGAACATTAGCTATCAAAAGTGGTTGGGGAACCTTGTGGGGTTCTTTGCCGGATTGCCCTTCTCTCGTTCATCAATATAAACAATTGTCTTCTCCTTCTTGGAAAGGGGCTTTGCTCCTAGTGTAGGGTGCGCCTTGGAGATTGATTTTTGGTGTGCCCTTTTCGTGTCCGGTTTCTTTGATGCCTTCTCCTTACCTTTTCGGGGGGCCATCCTGAAAAAAGAAGGGAGAGGGAAAACATGAAAATCCAAATAATCAACACTTTGAAAATAACATGCATGTGAAAAAGGTAATGCCCAAAAGGAATAATGTGTCTTGAGGAATGGCAGTTGTAACATGAGATCAAGATAATAATAAAAGCATGGGGGCATAACACTTAGCATGGGATGCAAGAGTGAGTAAAGCATGCAATAAGGCATGAGAAGGATAACTCAAGCATCAACAAGCACACAAGATAGCATATGCAAGGTAGCTAGTGAGCACAAGGCAATTATGCGCCTAATCTAACTCCAACACAATAGAGCATGCAATGGAAGAAATATCAATAATCTTGCAATATGCAATAAGGAAGCAAGTCATGAGTAATGAGCAAGAGAATGGAAACATAAAGCAAAATAGGCTCAATGCACGTAGAGGAGAGCAAGTGTGTGAAGAAGAAGATCCAAGTCAAGAGCATAGAGTTGATGACAAGTCATCTTATGCTAGCTTTTCAAGCATTTGTCACTTGTTTCATTAGGTTTTATGCACTTTCTTGCATTATAAGTAAGTGATTTGGAGTGGAATTGCATGCTTATGTCAATTCAATCAACCATCAATTATTTGCCACAAAATCATGAGATTTAAGCTAGAATTAGTTGGTTTCTCAATGATTTAGAAATCTTGTGAATTTGGTGATGCTTTGATTGGTTGTTTTGTTTACTTGTAGGTGAAAAAATGATGAAAAAAAAGGACAAAGGAACCCTAGAGCACGCTTTAGACCATAGGCCACGCATTGAAAAGCATGACCCATGGCCATAAAAGCGTAGCGCTCAACTCAATCAAGGAACAAGGCCAAGCATAGCTCTCACTAATTGAGCGGAGCATTCACTCTTTGAACGCTAGCAATTAAGCACCAAGAAACACCCAAAAGAAAGGCAAGGGTGCTACGTTGGTTTACCCAATTGAGCGCTACAAGGAACCAAAGAAAGCAAGGGTGCTACGTTAACTTTGTTAATGTTTTAGTGGCCCAACCAAAAAGAAATCAAGGCGCGACACACACCAAAGGGAGCAGTAATGTTCGAAATGGGGACCAAGAGAAGCGCTACAAGGCTTGGCAAGGAAATTGGCCAAGGTGGCTTCACCAAGGTTCGAAGAGGGAGCCTCATTCCAAGGCAAGAAGCGCTACGTTATGTGCACCTCACTGAGCGCTATTAGTGCAAGGAAATTGGCCAAAATAAAATGGCCAGGGCTCGAATTGGAGACCAAATCAAGCATAAAGGGGCATTACGTTGCATTAGTTAACTTAGCACTATGAATGAAGCTTGGCACGAGCCCAGGAACAAGGCAAGGGAGCGCTACGTTATTTGACTTAACCGAGCGCTCCACTGGAGGTGGTTCCTGAGTCCATTTCAATCAAAAGCCAATTTGGATCCACTTCTTCACAAGTTGAAAAGCCCACTCCAAATTCTGAAAATCAAAAATAGAAAGTGTATAAATAGGAGTTAATTTGATTTGTAAAGCACCTTTAAACCTTTTTGCTCACTTTTATATTTTACCTTTTAGCTCAATTTTAGTTTTCACTTTAGCTTTCATTTTGATTTTGGGAATTGGGATTGAGATCTGAGTTTTTTTACTGATTGTTCTTGCTGTGGCAACTTTTATTTTTCTGTTTTGAATTTTGGATTGAGATTGAAGAAATTCTATTTCAATTTTTGATCTGAGATTCATCTGTGTTCTTCTTCAGCATAATTCTGAGAATTAAGGAATTGGATCTAATTTCATTCACTGTTTTCATTTTTCTTCTTCTGCAACATTTGCTTTTCTGTTTTGGGATCTTGAATTGAGATTGAAGAGCTCCATTGATTCAAATTTTGAGAATCATCTTCCACTATTCCTCTCAATTGATCTAAGAATTGGGTTTTAATCTTCTCTGCTGTTTTTCAATTTCATTTTCTTCTGGAATATATTTTCTATTTGATCAAAGGTGTAATTGAGATCTAGATCTGTGTTCTAATCTCATTTCTCCTCTTAGATCTTCAATTTTTCTTTTAGATTTCATAATTGAGCTAAGTTTCCTTTCTGTTTTGCTTCTTCAAGCAATTTTTCATTTCTGTTTAGATCTTCTGCAACTTCACTTCATCTCTACTTCTCTGATTGATTGCACTTTACATTTTTCTGTTGAATTCTAAATCCCAGCAATTCTAAACCCAAATCCCTTTTAATCTTCAAGCAATTTAAGTTTCTCAGCAATTTAGTTTCAGTCATTTATATTTCTTGCACTTTAAGTTTCAGCTCTCTTACTTTCTTGCACTTTACGTTTCATGCAATTTACTCTTCGGCACTTTACTTTTCTGTCAATTTCCCCTCTCCCTTTTATTTACTTGTAATTTAGCTTCTGTTAATCACAATTCACTCAAATTATCAACTATTTTCTTAACTAAATTCATCACCTAACTAAAATTGCTCAATCCATCAATCGCTGTGGGATCGACCTCACTCTAAGTGAGTTTTACTACTTGATGCGACCCGGTACACTTGCCGGTGAGTTTTGGTGTGGAATCTGATTTCCACCCATCAAGTTTTTAGCACCATTGCCGGGGATTGATCTAGATTGACAATGATTAAGTAAGGTGGTGGTCTAGATTAAGCACTTTTTCTTTTTTTTTATTATTTTTACTAAGCATATTAACTATTTGAGTTTTTGCTTAAGCTAACACTAACTTCACTCTATCAGTAGAGTGAATTATTTTTGTTTTCTGGTTCTGTGTTTGTTTTTCTTGCTGTTGTATGTCAGAGGCAAGGAGAGAGATCCCTACCTTTTGTGACCAAGACGAGAGAACTCTTAGAAGACTAAGAAGAGAAGCAAGAGGGAAGGGAATTGTTGGAGAAGAGGAATCAGAGGAAGAGAACCAGGAAATAGAGGAAAATTCAACAAATCCAATAGTAGGAGTGGCCAACAATAATGGTCAGCCCCAGAGGAGAGTTTTGGCTTCATATATGTTTGCTAATCCAAGGCATTGCGGGAGTAGCATCCTTATCCCAAATGTCAATGCAAACAACTTTGAATTGAAGCCCCAACTCATCACTTTGGTATAGAACAATTGCTCATATAGAGGAAGTCCACTAGAAGATCCAAACCAGCACTTATCAAATTTTTTGAGGATTTGTGACACAGTGAAATCCAATGGTGTGCATCCAGACATATACAAATTGTTGCTGTTCCCATTTTCATTGAGGGACAAGGTTGCTTAGTGGCTTGAAGCTTTTCCACAACAAAGCATCACTAGCTGGGAGGATCTAGTGAGCAAATTCCTAGCCAAGTTCTACCCACCTCAAAGGATTATTAGATTGAAGACATAGGGGCAAACTTTCACACAGATGGATGGAGAATCCCTCTATGAGGCATGGGAGAGATACAAGGCCTTGATTAGAAAATGTCCCCCTGAAATGTTCAATGAATGGGAGATAAGGGTGTACTGGAGTTGGAAGGTGTGGACACTATTCTAGCTCAAAACAAGGTGATGCATCAGCAAATCCAGCAACAATTTGAGCAAATGGCTAAGAGGATTGATAGTTTACAAGTTGCATCAGTGAATGTCACAAGCCAACCACCAACTAGGTGGGGACAAAATGAGGAAAGTTGTGAAGATCAGCAGTAGGAACAAGTGAACTACATGCACAACCAAGGATCTAGCCAGAATAAATTCCATGGAGACACATACAACCCCTCTTGGAAGAATCATTCAAATCTAAGGTGGGGAGACAACCACAGCCAGCAACCTTGGCAGAAGAATTCAAACCAGAATAACTCAAGAAACACAAACCACAACCAGCAAAACACTAACCACAACCCATATAGAAAACCCCAAAACAACTACCCCAATTCAAGCTATTATCCACCCAATAACCTAGCAACTAATCAAAACAACTATCATCCACCTTCAACATCCCACAACCAGCCACAAATACCATAAGATGCTCAAAGAATCTCAAACCTAGAGATACTGTTGGAAAAAATGATGAAGCATCAGGAGATGACCAGCAAAAATCATGAAGCCTCAATGAGAAACTTAGAAAGACAGATTGGGCAACTGTCCAAGCAAGCAGTGATTGAGAGACCAACAAGTTCACTCCCAAGTGATACCATTCTGAATCCCAAAGAAGAATGCAAAGCTATTCAATTAAGGAGTGGAAGAACCTTGGTGAATGATAAAGAAGTCAACAAGAAGCCTATGGAGCATGACAAGAGGCCAGCTGAGAAAGATGAGGCCAGCAACAAGGAAGAAGCTGTACTTAACAAGCAAGAACAAGAGAAGTCTAAAGAGAAAGATGAGCAACCACAAGACTCAAGAAAAGGGAAACAAGTCATGGAGAAATCATCACTAGAATAGAAGAAGGTTGTGAAGGCTTACACATCTCCTCTGCCATATCTTTAAAGACTACAAAAAGAACTAAAGGATCAACAATTCTCCAAGTTCCTTGAGGTCTTTAAGAAGCTGGAGATTAAAATCCCACTTGCTGAAGCATTAGAGCAGATGCCTCTATATGCAAAGTTCTTGAAGGAGCTCATTAACAAAAAGACAAGCAGGCAGGAGAAGGTAACAGTGCTTCTAACACAAGAATGCAGTGCAGTAATCTAAAAAGGGCTCCCTCCAAAACTCCAAGACCCTAAAAGGGCAGTGCTTCTGACACAAGAATGCAGTGCAGTGCTTCTTTTTACCTTGCACCATTGGTAGTATGACTATAAAAAGGGCATTGTGTGACTTAGGAGCCAGCATCAATCTACTACCTTATTCTATGATGAAAGAGCTATGCATAGAGGAGGTAAAGCCCACACAGATGTCACTAGAGCTCGTGGACAAATCATTGGTATTTCCCAAATGAGTGATTGAGAATCTCTTGGTTAGAGTGGGAAAATTCATCTTTCCTACAGATTTTATAATTATGGATTTAGGAGAAGAGGAAAATGACTCTCTGATATTAGGAAGACCGTTCCTGGCAACAACAAGGGCCATTGTTGATGTGGAACAAGGAGAATTAACTCTGAGGGTAAATGATGAGAAAATCACTTTGAATGTCTTCCAAGAAGCACATCATACTGTTAAGGAGAAAAGCTACATGATAATTGAAGAAGAATACTTATAGTGGAAGGATAAACCCAATGAAGAGTTCATCAACTCAATGCAAAGCAAGAGATGAAGAGTAGAGAAGAAAAAGAGGGGAAGGAACATGTAAAGGTTGAAGAGAAAAGACAGGAAGGGGCTGAAAAAATGATTATTGAGAAGGAAGTCCCTGACATAAAACATGCTACAAAAGAAAAGGGACAAGTGAAGAAAGGAAAGAGGAGTAAGAAAAGAGGTCCAAAAGGGTAGAAGAACAAAAAGATACTAACTGAAGGATTCTCAAAAGGGGACAGAGTGAGATTGATATACCAGCAGTTGGCAACAAATCCACAAACTGATGATTACTACACCATCAACAAGATACTCTCACTGGAGCATGTGGAGATTGACCATTGATGAGCGGATAATTTATACGCTTTTTGGCATTGTTTTTAGTATGTTTTTAGTAGGATCTAGTTACTTTTAGGGATGTTTTCATAAGTTTTTATGTTAAATTCACATTTCTGGACTTTACTATGAGTTTGTGTGTTTTTCTGTGATTTCAGGTATTTTCTGGCTGAAATTGAGGGACTTGAGCAAAAATCAGATTCAGAGGTTGAAGAAGGACTGCTGATGCTGTTGGATTCTGACCTCCCTGCACTCAAAGTGGATTTTCTGGAGCTACAGAACTCGAAATGGCGCGCTTCCAATTGCGTTGGAAAGTAGACATCCAGGGCTTTCCAGCAATATATAATAGTCCATACTTTTGCCAAGAATAGACGATGTAAACTGGCGTTCAACGCCAGCCTTCTGCCCAAATCTGGCGTCCAGCGCCAGAAAAGGATCCAAAACCAGAGTTGAACGCCCAAACTGGCACAGAAACTGGCGTTCAACTCCACAAATGGCCTCTGCACGTGCTACACTCAAGCTCAGCCCAACCACACACCAAGTGGGCCCCGGAAGTGGATTTATGCATCAATTACTTACTCATGTAAACCCTAGTGACTAGTTTATTATAAATAGGACCTCTTACTATTGTATGAGACGTCTTTTTTTGACCATCTTTGGATTACCTTATGATCCTTTGAGCACGTTTTGGGGGCTGGCCATCTCGGCCATGCCTGGACCTTCACTTATGTATTTTCAACGGTAGAGTCTCTACACTCCATAGATTAAGGTATGGAGCTCTGCTGTTCCTCAAAGATTAATGCAAAGTACTACTGTTTTCTATTCAATTCTTCTTATTTCTCTTCTAAGATATCCATTCGCACCCAAGAACGTGATGAAGGTGATGATTATGTGTGACGCTCATCATCCTTCTCCCTCATGAACGCGTGCCTGACAAACACTTCTGTTCTACATGAAATAAGCTAGAATGAGTATCTCTTAGATCTCCTAACCAGAATCTTCGTGGCGTAAGCTAGAATGATGGCGGCATTCAAGAGAATCCGGAAGGTCTAAACCTTGTCTGTGGTATTCCGAGTAGGATTCAATGATTGAATGACTGTGACGAGCTCCGAACTCGCGATTGCAGGGCGTTAGGGACAGACGCAAAAGGATAGTAAATCCTATTCCAGCATGATCGAGAACCGACAGATGAATAGCCGTGCCGTGACAGGGCATTGGATCATTTTCCCGAGAGATGACCGAAAGTAGCCATTGACAGTGGTGATGTATCACATAAAGCCAGCCATGGAAAGGAGTAAGACTGATTGAATGAAGATAGCAGGAAAGCAGAGGTTCAGAGGAACGAAAAGCATCTCCATTCGCTTATCTGAAATTCCTGCCAATGAATCTACATAAGTATCTCTATCCCTTTTATTGTTTATGTTAATCTAATCAAGTATCATGTTTAAATCCGCCTGACTGAGATTTACAAGGTGACCATAGCTTGCTTCATACCAACAATCTCCGTGGGATTCGACCCTTACTCACGTAAGGTATTACTTGGACGACCCAGTGCACTTGCTGGTTAGTTGTATCGAAGTTGTGACAATTATGAATTAAGATCAAAGCACCAAGCTTTGGAGCCATTACCAGGGATTGTTCGAGCCTGGACATCACAATTTCGTGCACCAAGTTTTTGGCGCCGTTGCCGGGGATTGTTCGAGTTTGGACAACTGACGGCTCATCTTGTTACTCAGATTAGGTAATTTTCTTTTCGTTTTGTTTTCAAAAAAAAAAAAAAATCTTTCAAAAATATTTTCAAAAATCTCTCATCTGTTTTCGAAAAAAAATAAAAATGTTTTCAAAATTTTATTCAAAATTTTTAAGAATGAATTCTAGTGTTTCATGAAGCATGTAAAGCCTGGCTGGCTGTAAAGCCATGTCTAAATTTATTTGGACTGAGGCTTGCAATTTGTTATCAAGAGCAAGCTAGTTGTTGCTAATCAACCTGCTGCTGATCCTCAATCACCTGCTGAAGCTTCGCTGGCCATTGGCCATGTCTAGTGTTTTGGACCGGAGCTTTCATTGAAAGCTTGGCTGGCTAGTGAGCCATGTCTAATTCCTGGACTGAAGCTTTAGACTAAGAATGCAAGATTCCTGGAATTCATATTAAAAATTTTGGAATCCTTATTTTTCCTTTTTCATATAATTTTCGAAAAAAAAAATCCAAAAAATTAGAAAATCATAAAAATCAAAAATATTTTTCTGTTTCTTGTTTGAGTCTTGAGTCATGTTATAAGTTTGGTGTCACTTGCATATGCATCTTGCATTTTTTCGAAAATTCATGCATTCATAGTGTTCTTCATGATCTTCAACTTGGTGTTCATCTTGACATTCATAGCATTCTTGCATGCATCACATGTTTTGATCTAAAAATTTCATGCATTGCATTTTGTTTGTGTTTTTTCTCTCTCATTATAAAAATTCAAAAAAATCAAAAAAATATCTTTCCCTTTTTCTCTCATGAAATTCGAAAATTTGGGTTGACTTTTTCAAAAATTTTTAAAATCAAGTTGTTTCTTATAAGTCAAATCAAATTTTCAATTTGAAAATCTTATCTTTTTCAAAATCTTTTTCAAAA
>NC_029789.2:82337744-82340326 GCF_000816755.2 Arachis ipaensis | reverse complement strand
CCCCCCTCCCTTCCCTATATAAAGCCCTCCATTCTTCATCAAATTCACACAACACATCCCTCTACACTCCTCTTGCCGAAACCACCTCTCCCTCTCCCTCTCCATATTTCTTCTTCTTTTTCTTCTATTCTTTTGTTTATTGCTTGAGGGCGAGCAATATTCTAAGTTTGGTGTGGTAAAAGCATAGCTTTTTTGTTTTTCCATTACCATTGATGGCATCTAAGACTGGAGAATCCTCTATGAGAGGGAAAGGGAAGATAAAAGCTTCCACATCCGAGTCATGGGAGATGGAAAGGTTCATCTCCAAAGCCCATCAAGACCACTTCTATGATGTTGTGGCCAAGAAGAAGGTGATCCCTGAGGTCCCTTTTTTACTCAAAAGAAATGAGTATCCGGAGATCTGACATGAAATTCAAAGAAGAGGTTGGGAAGTTCTAACAAATCCCATCCAACAAGTCGGCATCCTAATGGTTCAAGTGTTCTATGCCAATGCATGGATCACCAAGAACCATGATCAAAGTAAGAACCCGGATCTAAAGAACTATGTTACAATGGTTCGGGGGAAATACTTAGATTTTAGTCCGGAGAATGTGAGGTTGGCGTTCAACTTGCCATACATGGAAGAGAACGCATGCCTGGTGCTCTGATCTTAATTCATAATTGTCACAACTTCGATACAACTAACCAGCAAGTGCACTGGGTCGTCCAAGTAATACCTTACGTGAGTAAGGGTCGAATCCCACGGAGATTGTTGGTTTGAAGCAATCTATGGTTATCTTGTAAATCTTAGTCAGGAAGTCAATTATGTTTATCAGTTGAATTGCAATTAAACAATAGAGCATGGATTAAAGGTTACTTGTTATGCAATAATGGTTTTTATTTAAGAGAGGTGATGGATTCATAGGACATTTATATCTTTAAGACAAAGTTACTAACTACTAATGATCATGTAATGAAGACACAAACACAGATAAGCACATAGAAAACGAAAAAACAGAGAAAGTAAGAACAAGGAATGAGTCCACCTTGGTGATGTCCTTGAGCTCTTCTATGTCTCTTCCTTGTCTTTGCTGCTCCTCCTTCATTGCTTTTAGATCTTCTCTGATTTTATGAAGGATGATGGAGTGCTCTTGATGTTCCACCCTTAGTTGCTTCCAATAATTGTGTGGAAGAAGATGTATCCCCTGAGGTATCTCAGGGATCTCTTGATTTGCAGTCAAATGTTCTACCACTGAGCTATAGACCCTTGATGGAAGCTTTTGTCTTCCCTTTCCTCTTTCTAGAGGCTTCTCTGGCCTTAGGTGCCATCAATGGTTATGGAAAAAAATATTTTTGGAATTTTCGAAAATAACTAAGAATTTTGAAAAAGATTTGATTTTTGAAAAAGATTTTGAAAAAGATAAGATTTTCAAATTGAAAATTTGATTTGACTCATAAGAAACAATTTGATTTTAAAAATTTTTGAAAAAGTCAATCCAAATTTTCGAATTTGAGGAGAGAAAAAGGGAAAGATATTTTTTTTTTTTTGAATTTTTATGATGCAAGAGAAAAAAACTAAAAGGATGCAATGCATGAAATTTTTAGATCAAAACAATGAATGCATGCATGAGTGCTATGAATGTCAAGATGAACACCAAGAACACTATGAAGAACATGATGAACATCAAAAACATATTTTTGAAAAATTTTTAATGCAAAGAAAACATGCAAGACACCAAACTTAGAATTCTTTAATGCTTACGCACTAAGAATTCAAGAATGCATATGATAAACATGAAAAGACACAAAACAAAAAATCGTGAAGATCAAACAAGAAGACTTACCAAGAACAACTTGAAGATCATGAAGAACACTATGAATGCATGAATTTTCGAAATATGCAAGATGCATATGCAAGTGACACCAAACTTATAATGTGACTCAAGATTTAAACAAGAAACATGAAATATTTTTTATTTTTTATGATTTTATGATTTTTTTGGATTTTTAACTTATATTTTTCGAAAATTATTTAGAAAAAAGAAAAATAAGGATTCAAAATTTTTTTTAATATGAATTCCAGGAATCTTATGCTCTAAAGCTCCAATCAAAGGGTCAGGCATGGCTTAATAGCCAGCCAAGCTTTAGCATGTAACTCAGACATGACACGCCTGACATTCCTTGCATTCAATAGCCAATTGGCTAAGAAAGACAAAGAAGCTCTTCGATTGAGTATAAGGATTGAGACATGGCTTTACAGCCAGCCAGGCTTCAATCATGCTTCATGAAACACTAGAATTCATTCTTAAAAATTCTGAAGCCATAGAATAATTTATTTTTGAAAACATTTTTTTTTCGAAAATTTATTTGAAGAAAAACGAAAACAAAGAAAAAATTTTTTTTTTGAAAAAGTTTTTGAAAAATTTTTGAAAATAAAATAAAGAGAAAATTACCTAATCTGAGCAACAAGATGAACTGTCAGTTGTCCAAACTCGAACAATCCCCGGCAACGGCGCCAAAAACTTGGTGCTCTGATCTTAATTCATAATTGTCACAACTTCGATACAACTAACCAGCAAGTGCACTGGGTCGTCCAAGTAATA
>NC_029789.2:82274464-82329930 GCF_000816755.2 Arachis ipaensis | reverse complement strand
TGCTGTGACAGAGCATGTGAGCATATCTTTCACTGAGAGGAGGGGATGTAGCCACTGACAACGGTGATGCCCTTGCATAAAGCCAGCCATGGAAAGGAGTAAGACTGATTGAATGAAGATAGCAGGAAAGCAGAGGTTCAGAGGAACGAAAAGCATCTCCATTCGCTTATCTGAAATTCCTGCCAATGAATCTACATAAGTATCTCTATCCCTTTTATTGTTTATGTTAATCTAATCAAGTATCATGTTTAAATCCGCCTGACTGAGATTTACAAGGTGACCATAGCTTGCTTCATACCAACAATCTCCGTGGGATTCGACCCTTACTCACGTAAGGTATTACTTGGACGACCCAGTGCACTTGCTGGTTAGTTGTATCGAAGTTGTGACAATTATGAATTAAGATCAAAGCACCAAGCTTTGGAGCCATTACCAGGGATTGTTCGAGCCTGGACATCACAATTTCGTGCACCAACCATCAACGAACAGGCAGAAAGCTCACAGTGAGAGGAGACAAATTGAGGCACCACAATCATCAACCACCCTAATATGGGCCCAATGTCAAGCTAATGACAATAAAAGAGCACTCCATTGGAGGCAGCCCATGATTTAATATTCTTGCTTTGATTTTATTTTAATAAATGATTCTTCTAGCATAAATTTGCATTCTTATGAGCAGATTTGAAAATTGCAAGCACAACTCTGAGTCCTAAGTTTGGTGTGCCTGAAGGCACTCTAAAATAGCTTCTTAAGATTTCTTAGGATATATACTCATTCATTTTGATGAAGTATATAACCAAACATTAAGTTTGGTGTCTGTACGTGCATTGAAACTCAGAGAGATTATTTTTCCTCAAGGGACCGAATTTATGGATAGATGAACCACATTTTGCTTCACTTTAGGAGTTTATGGTATTATGGCTAGAAAAAAAATGTTCCTTATAATAAATGCACCAATTGTGACAGATACTAATTGAGTTCTACATGGATCATGTAGCAGAGAACAAGTTTGGTGTCACCAAATTTTTGTTCAAACTCTAAGGAACATAATTGGTCAATTATAAATAAGGAACATGTAAAATTTTGTTTTATTTTTTTTCTTTATTGCTTACCACTACTGCACCGTACCAAACTCAACTCCTAATGCATACCATTGCTTTGAATTATTTGTATAGGTACTAGGAAGGTTGAGAAGAAGACAAAGGAAGAGAGCATTGATGACTCCAATTTAGACCCTTATTCAAAAAATGGTGAATCAGTTCTTTTGGCAAGCGCACCAAAATTATCGTCAAGTAATAACCCACAGTGAAGTGGGATCTTATCCACAGAGATTGGCAAATTTGAACAGTTTTAATCAATTGATGAATTAGTAAAGCGGAATAGATAAATTGTGATTTGCAGAATTATAAATGGCATAAATGTAAATGGCTAAAATCTAAAGGAAAGTAATAAAGTGCAGAAATGGAAATGACAGAATGTAAAGTGCAGAATCATAAATGGCTTAATTGTAAATGGGAATGGGGAATTGCAGAATGTAAAAGCAAACTATAAAGAAAGTGGTAGATAAGAATGGGGAAATTCATTGACATCAGGAGATGTTGTCTCTTTGGATCAATTTTAGCTTATATCCTCTTCAATCATGCAACTCATTGACCTCTTGGCAATCATGATTGATTGATCCCCAATCCCTTGGTGACTCAATCTCTCAGATCTTGATCAATAGCCAATTCCTTAGTCTAATTGTTCATGAAGAGAGATATGCCTGGTCCCTGATTATACCACACATCATCAAAGGTCCAAGTAGAGGGAGGATTATATGTCACCATATCCAAACACCAAAACCCAGATCCTACTCAAGTGTGAGAAGGGATTTCAAGCATGGTTTCATGTTTCCTTTCCCAAGGTTCCCATGAAACCCATTTTGCATTCAATCTCTTTCCCAAGATAATTGAACACTAAGCATTAGAAACAAAATTCCTTCTAGCAAATCAAAGAGAAGATGAAGAGAAGAAGAATTTCACTATCATCAATCCATTAAGTACAATAGAGCTCCCTCTCTCAATGAGAGGGAATTTAGCTACTCATAGCTCAAAGAAAAGTACTCCAAAGTAAAGAAGATGATGAAATGTAAAAGTGAATCCAAAACTGGTATCTCTGACTACTTAACCCCCTCTTCAGTGCTTCTTGGGGGTATTTATACTACTCCTATCTCTTAAAATAAAAGAATTACAAAAGTGAAAAAGGAAAATTATAATTTGGAGGGAAAAGAAACTCAATAAGCATGACTTCCCAGCTGGCGTGTGGCTGGCGCTTTAGTGGCGTGTCACGTGCTCCTTCAATTCTGGCTTGGCGTGCCACGCCCAGTCCCTCAAGTGGCACGCTCTTTTTCAGTAACATCCCTAGCGTGCCACGTCTTCGAGCTCAAGTGGCACGCCCAGGGTCTTTTAATGCCCATGTAGTATGGCGTTGATAAACCCATATTTTATGATATATTTTGTGCTTAATTTGAGTGATTTATTCAATCCTTCACCCACTTATTCATATTAATTTCATGGTTTTACTTTCCCTTCCTTATTATGTGATGTATGTGAAAAACATGTTTCCTATGCTTTAATATTAATTATTTTTTATTACCTTTATTTCCATTCGATGTCGTGATTAGTGTGTTGAGTAGTTTCAGATCTTCTAAGGTAGGAATGACTTAAAGGAAGGAAAGGAAACATACAAAAATGGAAGGAAAGCACATGGACGAAGCGATCGCGCGCCAAGCGCGAATTAGCAGCGACGCAACCGCATGACTGACGCGACCGCGTGGCAAAGAAATGCTCCGAATGACGCGACCGCGTGACCCACGCGGACGCGTGACACAGGCCACGCACCAAAAATTGCAGAAAACGCTCATAGCAAATTCTGAAGCCCTTTTTAGCCCAAATCCAAGTCCAGAAGGCATAGACCAGAGGTTACAAAGTGGGGGAACGCATCCATTCAGGGAGAGCTCGCCAATTTTCACTTTCCATGATTTAGATTTAGTTTGAGAGAGGTTCTCTCCTCTCTCTCTTAGGATTAGGATTAGGATTTAGGACTTCTCTTAGTTTGTAAGAGTGACTCTCGATCCAGGTTTAATATTTACTTCAATGCTTTTATTCGTACCTATAAATGTTGCCAACTTGACTTATGAAACCTTTCCATGTTATGATTTGAATTAATGATTATTTGAGGTATCTCAGTTATTGATTGCTTTCTCCTTAATTTGTGTTACCATTGCTTTCTATCTAAGGATATTTTTATTCCAACAATTTTACTTTTTCCCTTTTGGTCTTGGTTAAGAAATCAGTAACTCAACATTATTAAACTCAGCATAATTGATAATCGTTATCTTACTAATTGAACTGAACTTCAATAATCCTAACTTTTTCTTAGGAAATAAATAGGATTCGAAGGTTAAACTAATTAGTCCCTTGACTTTCCTTTACTTTAGTAAAGGTTAACTAAGTGGAATTTAGATTCAACTTTCATTATTGTTGAGAGAGATAACTAAGTTGGACTTCCAATTTCTCTTATCTTGCCAGAAGTTTACTTTAGAGTATTTATTTACTTTAAGTGCCATCTACTTCACTTGTCATTTAAATCACTTGCCTCTCACCTTCTAAACCCCGATTACAACCTTTATAGCCAATAATAAGAACATGCTTCCTTGCAGTTCCTTGAGAAGATGACCCGAGGTTTAAATACTCGGTTATCAATTTTAAGGGGTTTGTTACTTGTGACAACCATAACTTTTGTAAGAAAGGTTGATTGCTTGGTTTAGTAACTATACTTACAATGAGAGTTTCTATAACCTCTAAACCATCAATCCTCAGTTCTTCAAAATGGCACCGTTGCCGGGAAACTGCTAACGTGTGCCTTATTATTGGTTAAATATTTTTCTTTTGCTTGTTTCTCTATTTTTGTTCTTCCTTTTCATCTTTATTTGCTACCATGAACTCTCACCCCTCTCGCTTTGAGTTTGGTTCTAACTTTGTTGAAGGAAATAGAAGTTACAACAGGAATGTGCATTAAGGTCAGACCAATCAAGGATGGATGGAGCCAAGAGGATCTAATCAACCCTTCAGGCAGTAACACCCTCCGAGATATCCTGGACAAAGACCATTCTACAGTGCATACCCAGCTGAAGGATATGGTGGACAACCTTGTAACTACCAACAAGCCCCACCCCGTGCATATAAACCATCCTTTCAACATAACCTCGAACCACCATACTCACGAGCTTCTCTTCACCATCCGCCACCATATGATCCTTCCTTACCCCAGTACCAATCCAATCACTCCCAATCACCAACACTTTCCTATGTATCATGTCCAAGTCCGACAACCCGAGAAGCAGAGGTTCGCCTAAAGGAAACAATAAATAAATTTCAAACAACCATTCGACAACTGGAGCAAGTAGTAATTCAATGGATTTCTAGACGCTCAAATACACAAGGATCAGCCACAGCCCCATGTGAACAGTCTAACGAAGAGCGTAGCATGAAGGAAATACCAGAAACTCCAGTGGACAAGACAGAGAATGAATTTGTACTAGAACAAGTAGAAGAAGCTGTCACTGTTCAAGAAGAAGAGTTGGTTGAAGATCTAGGAGATGCTGAACCTCCATGGGAATCCAGAACTGAGGAGAACTCCATCAAGGACGCTACAGTTGATGCTAAGGAGGATATTGTACAATCTCCAAGGCAAGTTGTTTATGAAGAATCAGATGGAATAACCCAAGACACAAATTCCCTTGATGATGATAGTCACAAGTCAAATTCTCTTAGTAATGAACTTGCATCTGCAAGTGAATTCTCTGAGATCGAAGAATCTTCCCCAAGTGAATATGAAGATGATGCGGAGGTAGATTTCTCTCAACCTCCAATCTATGACTCAAGTGATGAGGAAGACATAGAAGACTTTGACCAGGGTGATACTACATTTGAAGACTCTTACAAGGAAGTGGAGAAATTCACAGAAGAACCCAAGGGAGTAGAACTTGCAGAACCACCAGAAACACCTATCCCAAGGCCATTACCACCTAATACAAGCTTCAAGTGGGTACAATCCTTAACCTATAACTTTACTTATTCACTTGAATATGGTTTGCTTGAAACAGATGGCTAGCTTAGAGCTCTTTGCGGCTTTAAGAGTAAGAGGGAAATGGCTCGTACTCAGAGTTGGTGCACAACGTTCAATAAGGTTCCACGCTTCACCTTGAAGTACACGGATTGGTATCATGCTCAATTGCATGGATCACGGAGAATGTTTGGTCACCATGGTGAGATTCTACTTTTTAAACTGCCCGGATGGAAACATATAGATCAAGATGGAGGCAGATTTAATAGCAAAGCTTGGGATCCTGGAATCTATTCTGACATTTGTCACCCCGGGAGCCTGAAAATTTGTCTGAAGCTACTCAGAAGCTTTACATGCCTAATTTGGGACCTCGGAGGCTATTGGCATTCCAAGCACTGGTGGAAATTTCTGGATGAATTTAAACACAAGCCACCATAACAGGAAGCCCTTCCAATGTCCAACTTAAGGACTTTAACTAAAAGTGCTAGGTGGGAGACAACCCACCATGGTATGATCGTTCCTTTTGTAATTTTAATTTTATTTCGTTTTGTTTGTTTTTGAATTTTATTTTTATTAAACCTAGAATCATGTATAGCATTCACATTAAGCATTGCATCCTGCATTCAATTAAAAAAAAAGGATGCACGACGCGACCGCATGTCCCATGCGATCGCGTCATACTGCGAATACACTATCCATGCGACCGCGTGCCTTAGAGATCGGCGTCAAAAACCCAACGTCCAGAGAGTTAGGCTGGAATCGTGCGGCCCTTGTGCATTTTGCACAAATTGGCCCATGCGATCGCATGCCCCATGCGATCGCGTCACTTGTACAAAACTAATCCCACGCGACCGCGTGAGCGACGCGATCGCGTCGCATGGATTGCACAACACCCTAGGACGAGACAGAGAGTTGCACTGAAACGGTGCTGGAGTCGTGCATTTAGCACAATGTCCAGCGACGCGATCGCGCAACCCACGCGATCGCGTCATCCCCTCTTCCACCCCTTTCATGCGATCGCTCGACCCACCCGATCGTGTCATCCCATCTCCTACCCCTCTCACGCGATCGCGCAACCTACGCGATCGCGTCACCCCTATTTTCACCCCACCACGCGACCGCGTCCCCCACGCGATCGCGTGGATTTGAAAATATAACCCCCCAGCCACGCGAATACCCCTGCTGCTACCACTGCACCTCCACCTGCCTCTGAGCCCGTATACTGCCTCGTGCACCGCCTATTCTGATAGCTTGATCAGATGGAGCGCCGTAACCGGCGCCGGTATGAGAGATTGGAGCGTCGCAGCCAGCGACGCTATTCGCATCTGAAGCTGATGATCCGACAGGGTGGTGACATCCCCTCTGAGCCCGACACACCATCTGAGCCATCAGAGGAGGAGGAGGATAAGCACGAGGAGGAGACTCATTTCCAGGAGGAGACTCATCAGCAGGCAGACACAGAGCAGGCTGCCCCACATCAGGAGGTTACGCATCAGATAGAGGCTGTAGATCCGGAGATCCCGATCCAGTCAGCACCGCCTCTACAGCAGCCAGACCCTCAGCCCACCACCACCACAGAGTCTCCAGCTACCATCCCTACCAGTGATGACACCCCTTCATACCCGGCCTGACTGAGCATCAGGGACGATGCTTCATTTTAAGTGTGGGGAGGTCGCCATCTCTGGCGTTTTATTTTGGTGAACCACTACATCTCTTTTTTCTTTTATTTTGGATATTTTTCTGTATTTTTCTTTCTTTTTTTTCTGAGTACTTATACATTGCTTCTTTTATGTATTTTTACTCTATTTTTGCATTTTGCATTTTTAGTTCATATTTTTAGTTATTTAGTTTAGTTTGCAATTCTGACTTATTAGTAGATTAATTAGTATAGTTTACCCTTTTTAGCATAAGATAGCATAGTTAAATTGAAAAATATAAAAAGGAAGTAAGCTAGGAAATTGAACATAACAGATCTAAATCCATAAACCTTGTATATATAGCATTACATCATATAGTTAAGTTGACAACATTTCATCAAGGAGGAACATTAAAACTTTAAAGGCTACCCTAAATAATTTTTTTTTTGAGAATAATGGGAATTTTTAACTAAACCTGCATAATATATATGAATGATATATGATGCTTGAGTTAGAGAACACACAGCCTATGAGTATTGAGCTTAATTGTATGGTTGCATTCAAACCAAAATTTCATTCCTGTGTGTTTCGCTTCTTTTTATTCTGATGTTCTTTACTTTGCTTTAATCTATATGCCAATTATAGAATATAGATACATACCAAAAGAATGATTGAGGCCATCATTTGATTTTAGCTCACTTACCCCAAAATAACCTATCTTTCGCATCACCCTTGTTAGCCCCCTTGAGCCTTTAAAATCCCTTTTATTCTATTTAGCCACACTACTAGCCTTAAGCAGAAAAACAAAATAAAATCCCAAGTTGATTCCTTGGTTAGCTTAAGATAGAAAATTATGAATAGATTAAAATGTGGAAAACCTATTGGGAACATGGATGATAGAAACAAAAGGTAGAAAAGTTAAAAGAAATAAAATAAAATTTGGGAAGCATGCTCATGAGAAATCAAAGTGATCAATTACCATGTGCATAAAAAAAAAGAAGTTATTTTTCAGCATTTAATAAAAGGGAATACAAAAGAATTCCCCAATGCAAAATAAAAGCAATACACATGGGATAAAAACAAAAATTGAAACATGAGCATGTGACAACAAGTGGGATAATATGGGAAAATTGGTAAAGAAGCTTATTCTACTAAATATGTATGTTAGGTGAGATCTTAGTCTAATTAAGGATTCATTTATTAGCTCACTTAGCTTTATACATATATCCTTACCTTTACCTTGGTCCAATTACAACCTTAATTAAAGACCTCATGACTTTTGGTATGAATGTACTCCATAATTGTTGATTGGTTAGATGAAGAACAAAGTTATAGAAAGTAAGAATAAAAAGAAAAATAGAGTGAATAAACCCAATAAACACTGAATGACTAGAGGGTAAACACAAAATCCAGTGAGGGTTCAATAACTTATCAACATATATCTGTGCTTAATTTAATAATTGTTTTGCAAGTTTGTACAATATTTTTATTTTCCATCTCATTTGCCAAAATGCTTTATTATTTAAGGGTTGGCTATATATATATATATATATATATATATATATATATATATATGACTCCTTGAGGATGTAAATTAATTTGACTACATGTAAGCTTTATATATGAGTGGATAAATTGGAATTGTATGACTCATTTAGGTAGATGAATTTAGCATAGGTTGCATTGCATAACATTCCACCACTTTAACCTTACCTTATTCTTTACCTTGGATTTAGCATGAGGACATGCTATTGTTTAAGTGTGGGGAGGTTGATAAACCCATATTTTATGATATATTTTGTGCTTAATTTGAGTGATTTATTCAATCCTTCACCCACTTATTCATATTAATTGCATGGTTTTACTTTCCCTTCCTTATTATGTGATGTATGTGAAAAACATGTTTCCTATGCTTTAATATTAATTATTTTTTATTACCTTTATTTCCATTCGATGCAGTGATTAATGTGTTGAGTAGTTTCAGATCTTCTAAGGTAGGAATGACTTAAAGGATGGAAAGGAAACATACAAAAATGGAAGGAAAGCACAAAACGGAGCTTCTGAAGAAACTGGCATCCACACGATCGCATGGACGAAGCGATCGCGCGCCAAGCGCGAATCAGCAGCGATGCGGCCGCATGACTGACGCGACCGCGCGCCATAAGCAAAACGCACATGACGCGGTCGCATGACTGACGCGACCGCGTGGCAAAGAAATGCTCCGAATGACGCGACCGCGTGACAGAGGCCACGCACCAGAAATTACAGAAAATGCTCATAGCGAATTCTGAAGCCCTTTTTGGCTAAAATCCAAGTCCAGAAGGCATAGACCAGAGGTTACAAAGTGGGGGAACGCATCCATTCAGGGAGAGCTTTCACTTTCCACGATTTAGATTTAGTTTGAGAGAGGTTCTCTCCTCTCTCTCTTAGGATTAGGATTAGGATTTAGGACTTCTCTTAGTTTGTAAGAGTGACTCTCGATCCAGGTTTAATATTTACTTCAATGCTTTTATTCGTACCTATAAATGTTGCCAACTTGACTTATGAAACCTTTCCATGTTATGATTTGAATTAATGATTATTTGAGGTATTTCAGTTATTGATTGCTTTCTCCTTAATTTGTGTTACCATTGCTTTCTATCTAAGGATATTTTTATTCCAACAATTTTACTTTTTCCCTTTTGGTCTTTGTTAAGAAATCAGTAACTCAACATTATTAAACTCAACATAATTGATAATCGTTATCTTGCTAATTGAACTGAACTTCAATAATCCCAACTTTTTCTTAGAAAATAAATAGTATTCGAAGGTCAAACTAATTAGTCCCTTGACTTTCCTTTACTCTAGTAAAGGTTAACTAAGTGGAATTTAGATATAACTTTCATTATTGTTGAGAGAGATAACTAAGTTGGACTTCCAATTTCTCTTATCTTGCCAGAAGTTTACTTTAGAGTATTTATTTACTTTAAGTGCCATCTACTTCACTTGTCATTTAAATCACTTGTCTCTCACCTTCTAAACCCCGATTACAACCTTTATAGCCAATAATAAGAACATACTTCCTTGCAGATCATTGAGAAGACAACCCGAGGTTTAAATACTCAGTTATCAATTTTAATGGATTTGTTACTTGTGACAACCACAACTTTTGTAAGAAAGGTTGATTGCTTGGTTTGGTAATTATACTTACAACGAGAGTTTCTATAACCTCTAAACCATCAATCCTCAGTTCTTCAGGCGTGCCACGCCTTCGAGCTTAAGTGGCACGCCCTAGCCTTTTTCCTCTTCTTCTTCCCTCTGGAGACTTGAACTAGCGTGGCACGCCCAGGGTATGGCGTGCCACGCCCTTGTTGTACGCTTGATCAAGCTCTCTGGAAAGTTGAACTAGCGTGGCACGCCCAAGGTCTGGCGTGCCACGCCCTTTGTAGGTAAGTGATTCTTTCGTTTCGCGTGCCATGCCATGAACTTCAAGTGGCACGCGCCAATGGCTCTTGCTTTCTGAATGACAATGGCGTGCCACACCTAGGGTTCAAATGGCACGCCTAAGTAAGGAATAGTAGGTGGCGTGCCACACCCTCGACACCAAGTGGCACGCCCATGTGTTTGGCCTCCTTCATCCTCTCTGAAAACTTGTACCAGCGTGCCACGTCTAGAGGCTGGCGTGCCACGCCCATGATCTTGCCTTAGTTCCAGTAGTTGGTGTTCCACGCCCAGCATTCAAGTGGCATGCCATAGTGAGTTTCTTGGACTGGCGTGCCATGCCTTCGATACCAAGTGGCATGCCCAGCCCTTGCTTTGGCCTCTTTGTGCATTGGTGTGCCACGCCTGGTCACTCAAGTGGAATGCCTAAGTGAGATTGAGAGCCTGGCGTGCCACGCCTTCGACCTCAAGTGGCATGCCCAGACTTCATTGGCCTTCAGCCCCTCCTCTGGGATTTAGTACCAGCGTGCCACGACATGCTGCTCAAGTACCACGCCCATACATTTGTGGACTTCTCAAGCTAGGCATGCCACGCCTGGTTCCTCAAGTGGCACGCCCAAGTGACTTTTTGGAGCTGGCGTGCCACGCCTTCGATACTAAGTGGCACGCCATAGTGATGGTTCCTCCTGGAGTGATGAGCTAGCGTGCCACGTCCCTTGGCTCAAGTGGCACGCCCACAGTAGGTGATGGTTTAGGCATGCCACGCCCCTTTAGTGTCCTCCATTGTTGCCTCTCTGGAACTTTGTACTAGCGTGGCACGCCCAGGGTCTGGTGTGCCACGCCTTTGTGAATGCTTGAGAATTCTCCTCTGGAATTTAGTACTGGCATGCCACGCCCAGCTCCTGGCGTGGCACGCTAGTTTATTTTTGTGGAGCACAAAATAACTCATGAAATATGGGTTTATCAGCCGTCCATACTATAAGCTTCCTACAATGCTCCACTCAATCTACACCCTTCATTCTTGCTTAACCGAACCCTCCCCACTTGTGGGTATGTTTTCATGATTCATGCCTTAGCTATAAATTGGTAGCAGCATTTCCTAGCTCACATATCCCCTCTCTACTCATACAAGACGTCTCTACCTAGTTGCTTTTGTTTCACTCATGCCTTCATCCTAAACACATTACAGCAGCCCCTGTTTACCCAAAGACAACACAAAATATCCAACAGCAAATTATCTCCCATCCCCTTTTATAACAAGACTGAGCCTTAACCGAAGCCTACCCGTTCTCTTCTTTTCGTTCTTTCCTTACTAATATATGGCTTCCTCAAGTTCTAGAAGGAGGAAAGGAAAGGAACCAATAGTGGCTGAACCACCCACCTATGATACAAAGAGATTTAAGTCTCAATTTCATGAATTAAGGTATCATAGGCTCATGGAATCAAAGCACATTATTCCAGAGATGGGCTTTAGACTGAGGGGTGGAGAGTATCCTATTATAGGAAGAATTACCAATGAAAGAAAGTGGACACTTTTGTGTGAACCTTTAACAGACATCAATGCAGTCATGATAAGAGAATTCTACGCAAATGCGGTGAAGGAAAGCCAGGACAGCCCTCCTTATAAGAGCTATGTCAGAGGTGTTGAGGTAGATTTTAGTCAATCATCAGTCATGAGTGTCCTACAGTTGAGAGTAATAACCTATGGAGAGTTAGCTTTGAGGAAAGATTGCAGGGTGAGAATGACCCTGATGAGATACTACATGGGTTATGCTTTGAAGACAGAGACTGGAAAATGGACTCAGAGGGAGCTCCAAGCCATTTGAAAAGAATATATCTCATACCAGAGGCCAAAGGGTGGTATGAGATAGTGAGAGGTCTATACTCCCTACTGCAAACACCTCAGAAGTCACAATCCAGTGAGCTATCCTGACATATTGCATCTTAAAGGGAGGAGAAATCAACCTCTCACAGCTCATTGCAGACAGCATTCAGGAGATGGCCAAGAGCACAAGCAAATCAAGTAGGCTTGGTCACCCAAGCACCATTCTGAGGCTGTGCAACAGGGTTGGGGTCTCTTTGAAGATGAAGATACATAAAAGGTAAAAGGACGTAGGGGAATCACAAGGAGAAGCATGGAAGGTACTACTAATGATGACAATCAAGAGGAAAGAAGATCCCAAGGAAGAAGAAGGCCACAAGAAGAGGGAGAACAAGCTCCTGGTGCAATGGACATGAGATAATTGCAAAGAGCCATTGAAGTAATGTCTCAACAACACATGAGAGCACAGGAGCAGTATTTGAGGCAACAAGAGCTATACATGCAACAACAGGAGCAGTATATGAAAGATTGAGAGTAACAAGAGAACTGGCAGTGCCAATTGATGGAACTGCAAGAGACATGGCAGCAACAAATGATGGCTCAACAACAAGAATTTCAAACAAAGATTCTTGATGGGCAAAGGGAGCAATCAATAGAATTTCGAAAGTCACATGGAGGATTGTTTATGAGGCAAGCCAAATATGGGGAATACACTCAAAATTTATATCAATGGAAGAACATATATCATACCATTGGAGAGCATAGGTACTATGATAGAATGGAGTATGATATAGACACCCAATGAAAGTTGGATTACTTGGTCCACAGCATGCCAATATTGAACCCACAGATCAAGCCATTTGAGCAATGCCAAGAGTTAGTAGACCAGCAGAGAGTAAGAACCAAGAAACATACAGCACACATGCAGCGTGGGGTAGAGGAAGCTAGACTCTCAGATCTTATAGACCCTATCTGGGATTGACGATGCTCTGTTGAAGAACCTCAGGATGCAACCAATAAGAGGAAGAAGAAAGGAGAATCAAGCAGGAGCAAGGAGCATGACAACTAGGAGGTGGTGGAGTTTCATTCATGTTTCCTTTTAAAATTAAATAAGGAAGATGCATATCTGAAACATGAGATGCCACCAAATGCTTTATGTTTTACACTTTCATGTCCTAAGTAGTTCTCTTACAAGTGATCTGCATTATGCTTGTCATAACTCATTAGCTTAAATTCTGTTTTGTTCTCTTCTTCATAAATAAAAGAAAAATATTTGAAACAAGAAAGTGGTTGTCTAATGTTGTAGAAATCAGAATGAAATTCAGTGATGGTACTTGTTTGATTTAATGATTAGTTCAATAATAAAAAGCTGCATAATAAGATGTTCTTTGTAGTGTGAACTAAGTTGCTGTCATAAAGCCTTTCATCAATGAATATCCCTTGAGAATGAAGCAAAATAAGAAGAAAAAGAAAAGGAAAAGCCAAGAATTGGCAAAGAAACAAACAATAAGGCTAGACACCAATAGCTTAGACCCTAGGACATATGCCTGTGGTGCTTTTGTACTAGGATATGCTTGGATAATTAAGTTCGGAGGAGTATTTTAAAACTTGGCCACTTGGATTAACTAATCTGGGATTGCCAACCGAAAGTCCATTATCAAGAGCAACCTAGTTACAAAGCATTTAGTAATTCAAAGAGATGCTGGGCATCAATGATCCTAGGAAGAAAATGTGAGCCACGTGTCTGTGGTGAAGTAGTGTTGAGCACAAATTGAGCCAAAAGGCTGCTGCAACACTTGCCACCAAGCTTTCATTAATAAATAAGCTTTCTAAAAGCAAAAGAAAGAAAGAAAAAGCTAACAGGGATCAATCAAAAAGCAAGGCAGCATAGCAACAACTCTAGTGAACCTTTAAGGAAACATTTCATATCAGATAGCTAAGAATAATTGGCTACATTTGTCTGTATAAAACCACATGAATCAAGTTCAATTATCTGCTAAATAAGGACATGCATGTTCTTTGTTTCATTTCATTTCTTATTATGTTTAGCGCTTGCTTGGGGACAAGCAAGATTTAAGTTTGGTGTTGTGATGACAAGTCATCTTATGCTAGCTTTTCAAGCATTTTTCAGTTGTTTTCATTAGGTTTTATGAACTTTCTTGCATTATAAGTAAGTGATTTGGAGTGGATTTGCATGGTTATGTCAATTCAATCAACCATCAATTATTTGCCACAAAATCATGAGGTTTAAGCTAGAATTAGTTGGTTTTTGAATGATTTAGAAATCTTGTGAATTTGGTGATGCTTTGATTGCTTGTTTTGATTACTTGTAGGTGAAGAAATGATGAAAAAAAGGAAAAAGGAATCCTAGAGCACGCTTTAGACCATAGGCCACGCTTTGAAAAGCGTGACCCATGGCCATAAAAGCGTAGCGCTTAACTCAATCAAGGAACAAGGCCAAGCATAGCGCTCACTAATTGAGCGGAGCATTCACTATTTGCACGTTAGGAATTAAGCACAAAGAAACAGCCAAAAGAAAGGCAAGGGTGCTACGTTTACCCAACTGAGCGCTACAAGGAACCAAAGAAAGCAAGGGCGCTACGTTAACTTTTTCAACGTTTTTGTAGCCCAACCAAACGGAGCAATAAGGTTCGAAATGGGGACCAAGAGAAGCACTACAAGGCTTGGCAAGGAAATTGGCCAAGGTGGCTTCACCAAGGTTCGAAGAGGGAGCCTCATTCCAAGGCATGAAGTGCTACATTATGTGCACCTCACTGAGTGCTATTAGTGCAAGGAAATTGGCCAAAATGAAATGGCCAGGGCTCGAATTGGAGACCGATTCAAGCATAAAGGGGCGCTACGTTGCATTAGTTAACATAGCACTATGAATGAAGCTTGGCATGAGCCCAGGAACAAGGCAAGGGAGCGCTACATTATTTGACTTAACTGAGCGCTCCACTGGAGGTGGTTCTTGAGTCCAATTTCAATCAAAAGCCAATTTGGATCCACTTCTTCACCAAGTTCAAAAGGCCACTCCAGATTCTGAAAATCAAAAATAGAAAGTGTATAAATAGGAGTTAATTTGATTTGTAAAGCACCTTTGAACCTTTTTGCTCACTTTTATATTTTACCTTTTAGCTCAATTTTAGTTTTCAATTTAGCTTTCATTTTGATTTTGGGAATTGGGATTGAAATCTGAGTTTTCTTACTGATTGTTCTTGCTTTGGAAACTTCTATTTTTTTGTTTTGAATTTTGGATTGAGATTGAAAAAATTCTGTTTCAATTTTTGATTTGAGATTCATCTGTGTTCTTTTTCTGCATAATTCTGAGAATTAAGGAATTGGATCTAATTTCATTCGCTATTTTCAATTTTCTTCTTCTGCATCTTTTGCTTTTTTGTTTTGGGATCTTGAATTGAGATTGAAGAGCTCCATTGAATCAAATTCTAAGAATCATCTTCCACTCTTCCTCTCAATTGATCTAAGGATTGGGTTTTAATCTTCTTTGCTGTTTTTCAATTTCATTTTCTTCTGTAATTTATTTTCTTTTTGATCAAGGGTGTAATTGAGATCTAGATCTGTGTTCTAATCTCATTGCTCCTCTTAGATCTTCAATTTTTGTTTTAGATTTCATAATTGAGCTAAGTTTCCTTTTTGTTTTCCTTCTTCAAGCAATTTTTCATTTCTATTTAGATCTTCTACAACTTCACTTCATCTCTACTTCTCTGATTGATTGCACTTTACATTTTCCTATTAAATTTTAAATCCCAGCAACCAAGTCCCTTTTAATCTTCAAGCAATTTAAGTTTCTCAGCAATTTAGTTTCAGTCATTTATATTTCTTGCACTTTAAGTTTCAGCTCTCTTACTTTCTTGCACTTTAAGTTTCATGCAATTTACTCTTCTGCACTTTACTTTTCTGTCAATTTCCCCTCTCCCTTTTATTTACTTGCAATTTAGCTTTTGTTAATCATAATTCACTCAAATCATCAACTATTTGCTTAACTAAATTCATCACCTAACTAAGATTGCTCAATCCATCAATCCCTGTGGGATCGACCTCACTCTAAGTGAGTTTTACTACTTGATGCGACCCGGTACACTTGCCGGTGAGTTTTGGTGTGGAATCTGATTTCCACCCATCAAGAGTCAAATTGAACCAAAATGGTATAGGTGCATTTCAACAAACACTTGGTGTGCACTATTCAAATAATGAGCAAATAAGAGAAATTCAAACATGTAAAACCCCAAATGAAAAACCAATCATCACAACAATACCACATAATCACAAAGGGATCAAAATATATTAGAATAACCCATCAAAATAAGAGAGAGCTCAAATTTCAACACCCATGGAAAATATGAAGTGAAAGAAAGCAAACAAGCAAGAAGCAATTAAGAAAAATGCAACTAAGAGGGAAAGAAAAAGGAAAAGCTAGAGAGTAATCAAATGCAACTAAGAGGGAAAGAAAAAGGAAAAGCTAGAGAGTAATCAAATGCAACTAGTAAGAGAAAAATTTAAAAGAAGACAAAAGAGAAGAAGGAGTAGGAGTAGAACCTTGAGAAGAGGAAAAAAATGCAATGTGAAGTGTAGGTAGAGAATAAGAAAAGAGAGGAGAGAGAAGGTAAGGGGTCGCCGGAGGCGGTGATCGCCGGCGGAGGTAGTTGCCGATGCAGTAGCCGGAGACAAGGGTGATAGAAGATGGAAGAAGAAGAGAGGAGGTGATGGAGGAAAAGAGTTGAAGAAGGGACACAAAATAGGGTGCGCTGTGTTTAAAATGCATCAGGTGTGCGACGCGTGCGCGCACTCCACGTGTACGCATGGATGGACAGAGATGGAAGGCGACGCGTAAGCGTCTCCCACGCGTACGCGTGGGTTGCCTGGCATAGTTTTGGCATAAAGGGGGCATATCTCTCTGGGTTTTGTACCAGAGTGTCCAAAATTCACAAGCGAGGCGTACGTGTCGCCCACGCTTACGCGTGGGTGTTCGAATTTGCAGGGTGACACGTAGGCGTCATACACGCTTACACGTAGGTCACGGTTGTGCCCCAGGCACAAAGTGGGCACAGAGGAGGCACAACTCTCTGGTTTTAGTACCAGGAGCTCCGAAAACACGTCCACGCGTACGCGTATAGCAGGCTTGCACGTGGATGCCCTTTTTTTTTCATACACATGAAGAGGGGCAATTGTAGCACAATTTGATTGTAATGCATGCTAAAAGGGTCAAAAACATCAAAAACCTCATGTAACACTCAACCTTAAGCATTTTTCACATCTTAATTCAATCAAACCATTATTAATGAACTCCTCATAAGCAATTTAACACAAAAATCAAGCAAAAATCAACCCTACTATGAACAAACTCACAAATCAAGCAATCACCAAAGGTACAAAAATTCTACAAGCTATGTGCAAAAAACTTTAAGCAAAGGTAGATCATACCATGGTGGGGTGTCTCCCACCTAGCACTTTTGTTTAACGTCCTTAAGTTGGACGGTCATGAGCTCAAATCTCTTCGCCTTCGGGTGCGTCCTCAAGAAGGAACACCTCAACCTCTTTGTTGCTTTTCATCTTTTCTCCATGGTATAGCTTGAGACGGTGACCATTCACTTTGAACATGTTGGGGCTTGAAGGGTGTCCTTGGTGGTAGACCCCATAAGGCTCCGCTTTCTCCACTCGATAAGGACCTTCCCACCTTGACCTTAACTTTTCTGGCATCAACCTCAACCTAGGGTTATAGAGGAGAACTAACTCACCAGCTCTAAACTCTCTTCTTCTTATGTTTCTATCATGCACCGCTTTCATCTTCTCCTTGTAAGGCCTTGAATTCTCATAGGCTTCCAATCGAAGTTTCTCAAGCTCCACCAACTGTAGCTTCCTTTCAACTCCAACCCCAAATCCTGTGTTTAACACTTTTACGGCCCAATAAGCTTTATGTTCTATTTCCACCGGGAGATGGCAAGCCTTCCCATAGACCAACCGGACCAGGCTCATACCAATTGGCATTTTATACGTCGTCCGGTAAGCCCAAAGCGCATCACAACCTTTTCCAATATGCGCTTGATTTCCCGATTGGAGACCTCGGCTTGGCCGTTCATTTGGGGGTGTTACGCTTTGGCTACCTTATGGATGATGCCATACTTCTTCATTAACCTTGCTATCCTTTTGTTACAAAGGTGCGAGCCTTGATCACTCACGATTGCTCGTGGTGATCCAAAGCAGCAAATAATATTATTCCGAACAAAAGAAAGCACTACATTAGCATCATTGGTTCTAGTGGGGATTGCCTCCACCCACTTGGAAACATAGTCAACAGCAAGTAGAATGTACATGAAACCATTAAAATTTGGAAAAGGCCCCATAAAGTCAATACCCCAAACATAAAAAATTTCGCAAAACAACATTGTTTGTTGGGGCATCTTACTCTTCTTAGCGATACTTCCAAACCCACTACAAGAAAAACACCCATTCAGGTACACTTGAAAAGTGTAGCCAAAAGTGAAAAAAAATGATGCCTTAGACTACGGCTACGCTTTTTGGGCTATGTGGCATGATGAAAATTGGCGAGTCAAGAATTGTTATAAGATATGCGTTGCAAGTATAGTTCTTAACCAACCAGAAATCCGCTTATCAATTTAGAAGGATGATACAAAAATTAAAATTAAAATACTGGGAGTATGAATCCCAGGTCATCTCCTAACGAGTTGCAGAAAGGTGTGCTATTTTATTAATCAGTTGTTTTCAAAAAAGGTTTGAGTTGAATAAACAGGAAATTAAATTAGAGAAATTAAATAATTTAAATAAAAGCCTTGACTGGGAGTAGATTAGTTGGAAGCCCTATTCTTGTTGAAGTACTCTCAAGATTAATTGATAATTGTATGTTGTCTTGTTTAGTTATCCCTTACTAGGTAAGGAAAAGTCAAACAAGTTGGAATGCTACTTCTATTCACAAGTTCCAACCCACTCAATTAAAAGGGATTGGTGTCAGTGACTAGAGGGCAATCCAACCATACACCCAATTACAATTTTTCTTTTGAGCATTCTAACTCAAGAGTTCCTTTCAATCAACTCCCCATCATTGGGAACTACTCGCTCATTGTGAATGTAGAACTCATAACATAGGAAAGGGAATTAAAGAAAGACATGATAAATAAAAATCAAAGAAATTAATTAAAAATAAAAGTAATTCTTGTATTAATAAATTCTAAAATAATCCAATAGTAAAATTGAGTAAATTAAAGGACATAGAAGAGTAGAGCCAAGTAAAGAAAACGAACTAGAATGACGAAGTCTTGATGAGGTAATAACTCTTCTCAATATCCCAATGCAAAAAGCAATATAAGTAAAATCCTAAGAACTATGAATGTGTAGAGAGAAAAACCTAGAGGAGGAGTAGAACTAGATCTAAAAACTAAAAATTGTGTAGAATGAATGTTGTTGTTGGTTCCTGCATGTTCTCTGGCTCTAGTCTGCTTTTCTGGGCCAAGAACTGGGTCAAAGCAAGGCCCAAAATCGCCCCCAGCGAATTCTGCAGATTATGAAGATCGTGCACGTCACTCGATCGCGTCATTCATGCGGACGCGTCATTCGGCGTTTTGCCCTGCCACGCGAACGCGTCGTCCACGCCTCCGCGTCACTTGTGCTATTCCGATCCGCGCGGTCACGTGAGCCATGCGGCCGCATCACTGCGATTTCCTCTCTTTCGCACAGTCGCGTGAGCCATGCGGCTGCGTCACTTCTCGCTGGTCATCTCCTCAATTTCTTGTGTTCCTTCCATTTTTGCAAGCTTCCTTGCCAATCTCCAACTCATTCATGCCCTATATAGCCTGAAACCCTTAACACACAGATCACGGCATCGAATGGAATAAAGGAGAAGTAAAATACATAATTAAAAGTCTCTAGGAAGCAAGTTTTCAATCATGTAATACTTTTAGGAAGGAAATATAAATGCATGCTAATTATATGAATAAGTGGGAAAAGATCATGATAAAACCACACAATTAAACACATTATAAACCATAAAATAGTGGTTTATCAACCTCCCCACACTTAAACATTAGCATGTCCTCATGCTTAGTTGAAGGAGATAAAATAAATGAGTAGGAACATGTAAAACTCATGCAATGCAATGCAACCAATATATGTGAATGCAACTATATGATTCTTGTCCACTTGATCAATAGTAAATAAGCTCTTCAAAACAATTACAAATCAAATTCCACTAAGTCAATTCTTATACAGTAAGAACAGATAAAAATGCAAGAAGGTAGCTCATGAAAGCAGGGAACGTAGAGTTTTAAGCATTGAACCCTCACTGATGATGTATGTATGCTCTAATCTCTCTAGTGTATAGGGCAATCACTCTATCCTTCTCTAATCATGCTTTCTAATTTTTTTGTTCTTCTCCTAATCAATCAACAACATTTAATATACCAATGTAAACATTATGAGGTCTTTTCAAGGTTGTAATGGGGCCAAGGTAATGGTAAGGATACATATATGGCTAAGTAAGCTTATAAACTAAATCTTTAATTAACCCAAGCTTTAACATAACCTATATATATATTCTATATAACTTTAGAATTCATACCTAGCTGCCTAGAATTTCCCTTTCACATTTCATACTCGTGTATCAACTTTTTATTTTAATTTTATCATACATGCATTGATTTTTCATTAACTTTACATTGGGTTAATTTTGTCCCCTTATTTATTTATTGAATATTTTTGGTTTTTTTGTTTTTTTGTTTTTTTTTTAACGTAGACATAAAAATAAACATAGCTTATCAATGCACATAGATTTTTAATTCTTATAGTTTTACATGAGTAGGTATCCAAATTCCCATTATATTATCATGACATATTCCCTTATTATCTTTTGTTCCCACAATTTCCCATACTTAATTAGCACACAAAATTCTATCTTAAGCTAACCAAAGATTCAATTTGGGATATATAATTGTTTTTCCGCTTAAGGCTAGTGATGTGGTAAAATATAGAACAAATGGGATTTAAAGGCTCAAAGTGGCTAACAAAGGTAATTGAAAGGGTAGGTTTGATTTGGATAAGTGAGTTTAAACAAATAATGGCCTCAATCATATGCAAACATATAAATATAATAAACATTGGACATATAGGATGAAACAAAATATAGATTACAATCATAGAGAAGTAAACACACAAGAATAAAATAATTATGGTTAAATAATGTAACCATGCATAAAGGCTCAAATCTCACAGGTTGTGTGTTTTTTAGCTTAAAAATCATGTTCCAAATACAACTTCAAGCAAATTTTAACATAAAAGTTTTAATTAAAGTTAGTGAAATTTTGTTCCCAAAATAGGGTCTTAGAGGAAAACTTATTATCTTTTCAATCAAGTAGAACATGCATGCAACTAACCTATTACTATGCAATTTATCCTATGCTACAAAAGAAAAACTAACTAAATATCGTAATTTATTGGTGTTTAGGGAAGAGAAATTACCTCCGGAAGTCAGGTACTGACCGACCTCCCGACACTTAAGGCTTTGCACCGTCCTCGGTGCCATCTATCAGAAACAAAGGTGGGCTGGTAGTAGTATCTCAACAGTCGGGACCATCATGGTTTCTTGTGCTGGTAAAGGAGGTGGAGTTCGGGGTGTCTGAGTCCTTGAATTTTCCCATAATCAGCTCCTTGAGGTATGTGAATCGGCGCTTGTTGCGACGCTCTCTTATCTTAGCTTTATGTTCCTACCGATCCAATCTTTCGAGTATCTGATGGAGCAGTTGGTCTGTTGTAGGTGCTTGTAGTGTGGAAGAAGGAATATCTTCAACTGGTTCAGTCTGATGGCTTGTGGCGGCTGGTGGAGGTCTGATGTATTTCCCGTTAGGGACATACTGATCATCCCGTGGAAGCATGGCTTTAGTGTGCCCAGCTCTGTAGGAGACTCCGGCTATTGAGATAAGATCTGAGACCAAGGCGGGAAAAGGTAAGTTGCCCGTAATTTGCACAGGTCCCATGGCATTCCGGATATGTCTCGGTAGATTCAGAGGTTAGTCTGTAAGGATGCACCAAAGTAGAACGGCCATATCCGCAGTGAAGGAGGACTCGTGAGTGCTCGGAAAGACGTAATGGGACATGATCTGTGCCCATAGGCGAGCCTCCAAGGTAAGTGCTGAAGCCGATATTCCCTTAGGGAGGGTACGATGGTATCCGTAGATCCAACGGCTGCCAGGTAGTGTGATAACTCTGAGAACGGCGTCCCAGTCAAATTGGTACATCTGGCGCTTGAGTGCGGCTTCTTGAAAGGCGTCCAATCCTTCTGGAACAGGGGGAAGACCTAGAGCTCTTTGAATGGCCTCTTCTGTAATGGGGACTTGCTTATGATGGACAAAGACAAACTGTAGGGTTGGCAGGTGGAAGTTGGTGTAGAACTCGACTACCCAAGAAAGATTGACCTGCCTCGGCTGTCTCTGTAGGAAATCCCATTGTCTTTGTGCAATTTGTGGCTCAACAAAGGTAGCAATATGGTTTGGGAGGAGAAGAAGGTATTCGTTGTTGTAACTCCTTTCTGCCAGGATGGAGAACATCTGCTCACAGTAGCGATTGGGAAATCCTCTTAGATCTTTTTGTTGAGGATTTAACCGCAGTTGAAGAGGGCTCTGCCACTAATACTCTTTTTGTTCCTCTTCTTGATGGTGGTTTGGGAGTAGCTTTCTCTTTTTCATTCTTGGTGGCCATCCTGAAAAGGGAGAAAAGAGGAAGTATGTCAAAATGTCAAGGGGTAAAGCAAGGAATATGATGGTATGGGTGGCAATCAATGCACATTAAAGATGAATGAAGTGAACACATGGTCATGACTACATGTGAAAAGTTCATCAAAGGGAATAAAGCAAGTGCGTGTTTGGGTAATTAGATGCAAGATATTTATTGGCATGCTGGCAAAGGCATGAGTAGCATAGATCAAGCATCACTCGTAACAAACCATCACGTTTGTATTGACAATTATTTTTAACAAATAAAATAAGAAAGGGGTTTTGTGAAAAAAAAGCATTTAATAGTAAAATAGAATAACGTAGAAAAATCCATAATGCCATATTGGCTTTTTCACAAACACATAGCATGCATGGTAAATAAGGTATAGAAAGTATTAAAGTGAACATGCAAGCAACCCTTTAAAAAGGAAATATGGATAATGAAAGTAAAAAGAAAAAAAAGGAAGATAACATAGAGAAAAAAAATAAGAAGAATAATAGAAAAGTAAGGGGGAAAGAAGAAAAGAAAACCTTGTTAATGGGGTGAGAGAGAGAGAGAGTAGAAAGTGAGAAAGATGGAAGAAGGGAGAAGGAAGAAATAAGGAGGGAAAACAGAAAATAGGATTTGGGGAAAAAAAGATAAGATAATTAGCAAATCAGGGAAGCTGTGCAGCGCAAGCGACGCGGTCGCGTGGGGCACGCGGTCGCGCGACTTGCACTTATACTAATTGACGCGGTCGCATCGGTCACGAGGTCGCATGACCCGTTTTATGCTACTAGTGCGAGGGCAGCCTCGCGCTCGCACAACTCTCTGTTTGAAATTTTACTTTTACCAAATATAGGGTGACGCGATCGCGTGAGTGGCCATTAGAAGGATACGACGCGGACGCGTGAGCCATGCGTCCGCGTGGGAAAAATTATGCGTTCAGCGCCAATCCAGCACCACTCTAGCACAACTTTCGGTCGTGCACCCTTTTCACGTCGAATTCCAGGGCACGCGGCCGCGTGACTGACGTGGTCGCGTGGGAGGCCAATGTTCCCACTTGACGCGGACGCGGTAGCGACGCGGTCGCGTGGGATGATTTGTGCCATGGGCACGCCTCCAGCCACGCTCTCGCGTGACTCTCTGTTCGTTTTATTATTTTCTCCAATCACTTGCGGCGCGAACGCGTCAATGAGGTGGTCGCGTCGCATGAATTTATTTATTTATTTATTTATTTAAATAAAAGTATGTAAATACAGATGCACGAAATGCACTAATAAAGAGAAGAGTTATTGAATAGGAAAACTAAGAATAAAGAAAAGAACAATCATACCATGGTGGGTTGTCTCCCACCTAGCACTTTGCTTTAACGTCCGTAAGTTGGACGCTCCACAAGCTCAGTCTTCGGCTATGTGGGGATCTTCCAAGAGGAAGATCTCGAGCTCGTTGTTTTTCTTCATCTTCTCGCCATGGTACAGCTTTAAACGTTGTCCATTAACTTTGATAAGTTCAGAGCTTGAAGGATGACTTAGGTGAAAAACTCCGTACGGTTCGGCTTTCTCTACTCTGTATGGACCTTCCCACCTTGATCTCAACTTGCCTGGCATGAGCCTCAGTCGAGATTTGTAAAAGAGGACTAAATCCCCAGGTTGGAACTCTTTTCTCTTGATGTGCTGATCATGTACAGCCTTCATCTTCTCCTTGTATAGTCTGGAGTTCTCATAAGCTTCTAGGCGAAGGCTTTTCAGTTCTTGCAGTTGCAACTTCCTTTCAGCTTCGGCTTTTTCAATTCCCATGTTGCACTCCTTTACTGCCCAAAAGGCTTTGTGCTCTACTTCAACAGGGAGATGACAAGCTTTTCCATAAACTAAGCAGAAAGGACTCATCCCAATGGGTGTTTTGTAAGTTGTTCTGTATGCCCAGAGTGCATCTTGTACCCTGGTGCTCCAGTCTCTTCTATGAGGTTTGACTATCTTCTGCAAGATACGCTTTATCTCTCTATTTGACACCTCGGCTTGCCCATTAGTCTGAGGATGGTAGGTTGTTGCAACCTTATGAATTATCCCATGCTTCTTTATTAATCCTGTTAGTCTCCTGTTACAAAAATGGGTGCCTTGATAGCTCACGATTGCTTGTGGTGATCCAAAGCCCCAAATAATGTGGTTTCTCACAAAGGAAACAGCAGTGTTAGCATCATCAGTGCGGGTAGGAATTGCTTCCACCCATTTGGAAACGTAATCCACAGCTAACAATATATAAAGATAACCATTAGAATTTGGAAATGGACCCATGAAGTCAATGCCCCAAACATCAAAAATTTCACAAAAAAGCATAATTTGTTGAGGCATCTCATCCCTCTTGGATATATTACCAAATTTTTGGCAAGGGAAACAAGATCTACAAAATTCAGCAGCGTCTCTAAAAAGAGTAGGCCACTAGAATCCACAGTCTAAGATTTTTCTAGCTGTTCTTTGAGGGCCAAAATGTCCTCCACTCTCAGATGAGTGACAGGCCTCTAAGATGGACTGGAATTCTGATTGAGGCACACACTGTCTAATTACCTGGTCAGCACCATATCTCCATAAATATGGGTCATCCCATATATAATATTTAGACTCACTTTTCAGCTTGTCTCTTTGATGCTTAGAAAGGTTTGAAGGAAAGGTACGGCTAACTAGATAATTAGCTACAGGTGCATACCAAGGGACTACCTCAGATACTGCTTGCAGGTTATCAAATGGGAAATTATCAGCTATAGGAATGGGGTCATCTTTAATGTGCTCAAGGCAACTCAAGTGGTCTGCCACTAAATTCTAGTTACCACTCCTATCCTTAATTTCTAAATCAAATTCTTGTAATAGTAGTATCCAATGTATAAGCCTTGGTTTGGACTCCTTTTTAGCTAATATATACTTTAGAGCTGCGTGGTCTGAGTACACTACTACCTTCGTACCAAGTAAATAGGCTCGGAATTTATCCAGAGCAAAAACAATAGCAAGAACGAACGGTCTTCCCTCATAGAGGAGGGGTAAGGTAAACTAGAAATAACATCCACCTTTGCCGGATCTACCGAAATGCCAGTATTAGACACAACATGTCCTAGTACAATACCTTGTTTTACCATAAAGTGACATTTTTCAAAATTTAATACAAGGTTTATACTGACACATCTATCTAATACTCTAGATAATCCATCTAAGAAAAGGCTAAAGGAATCTCCATATACACTAAAATCATCCATAAAAACTTCCATACAGTCCTCAATAAGATCAGAGAAAAGACTCATCATGCACCTTTGGAAGGTAGCTGGTGCATTGCACAAGCCAAAGGGTATTCTCTTGTAAGCATAAGTCCCAAAAGGACATGTAAAAGTGGTCTTTTCCTGATCCTCAGGAGCTATATGTGTAACGGCCCAACTTCCAGCATGTCATGATCATACTAAAAGTTGAACATTACCAACTTGTTTCCCCAACTTAAGTAATATTTAATAAATATAAGCCTGTTCGTTGTTAACACCTCGCGAGTTTCGAGTAATTTTTTTTAAAACAATAGTAGTTTAGAGTCGCATACATAGAGTATAACAATGAAACATGAGTACACACATTCAAGGAATTGTAAAAGGTAATACATAGAATATCACACCACAATATACATCATAATGTAGAAGCAGCTCAGTTATACCAGTAAGGAATTATAACACAGCATCCTTCAGTTAGTGACTCATATAATATATACACATATATATATAAGACGTCCCGGGGCCTGGCCTGTCCAAAAGCCCCTAAGCTGGCACCCAGGCTAGGCTAACTCTATGACATGCCTATTCCCTCTGAGCATGCTAGTACAAGTGAGGGAAACACTCTAAGGTACCGTGGTTAGAATGGACGCCTCAAAAGTCTCCTCGTCTCTGATCCAAAAGCCCCTCACAGAAAACCGTTGGGTAGGTGATGATGCCTGCTCGCTGGTGCCCCATCTGGCTCATTGCTACCAGAAGAGATATCCTCGATCTCAGGGTCACGTACTATATAATTACATACACAAGGTGCTGCACATCGGATGTAATACTCGTAGCTGCGCACTGGGTCGTCGTGGATGTACGGATGATTAATCTCGTAGGGCAGGACTCCCGTGTCCATCTGAAGAGGTGTAAGGGGTAAGAACTGGGGAGTTCTTAGTAAGGTCGGGGTTCATAGTTAAGTCCATTTATAATGTCCGTTTGCAAGTTTCTAAATCCAACCAACCACAGCCTTAGGCCCAAACAACTCAATCAACATCCAATCACCACAATCCAAACAATTAGTTACAAACACAAGTAATGAGGTTCAAACACAATCAAGAGCAGTTACGTCAAGTATAGCAGTTAGCAATTAAACAGAGTTGTTCACATAGGCAAACCAATTAAAATATGCACAAACAAGTATGATGCATGTCTGATCCTACTGCAGGTAATGAGCTCATTTGTCAGTTTCGACCCGCACCCGACGCAATTCGACCCTCCAGGTCAGATAAGGCCTTCCCAGAACTTAATCCCAGATTAAGTACCGCATACCCTCTACCAAGTACTCTCAACTTGCAGGGCTGGTATTTGCTCAAATCTCAATATACCACAGGTATGCGAGTCAGGCCTCTACCAAGAATTCAGCTTGCAGGGCTGGTACATCTCTACCGCAGCCTGTCTGGGAAGCAACATCACAATATGGGCATAAATCAAGCATCACAACATAAATCAAGCATCACAACATAAATCAATCTTGGTTACATCTCTACCATACTTTTCATCACTTAGCAATCATCTTCATTATCTTTCCACAATCATAAATCAAGCATCACAACATCACAGTGAGCTCATTTTACAATTTTCTGCTTACTCTGTAAGGTCAAGCACACTGCTATATAGCTTTTAATTCCTTTTCTTTCCAACATGTATGAAAGTTTCTAAAACCTTTTTCATTACCATACATACCTCAATACTTTCTCTTGAACTCTTCCTTAGGTGTTTAATAAAGAGAATTAAGGAATTCTGGACTCAAAACTGCCTTCTTGAGGCTTTTAGGAAAAACTGTCTTTTTATCAATATTTTATTATTAATAATAAAATAATATTATTAATAAAATAATATTAACAATAAAATAATATTTTAATATTTTAATATTAAAATAATAATATTTTATTCAACATTCAAAAATTGCATATTGATCATTGAACTTTTTCGAAATTGCATTTTGACCCCTTAACTTTTAATATTTGCACTTTGGCCCCTCAACTTTCTATTAATTAACTTTCAACCCCAAACTTTTTAATAATTGCATTTTGACCACAAAATTATCAAAATAAACGTTTTCACATTGATGACAAGTAATCTTAGCCTAGTTTCACTAGCCTTTTTCTTTTGTTTTCAATTGAATTATGCACTTTCTTGAGCTACAAGTAAGCTAATTTGGGTAGATTTTCATGCTTCCTTTGATTGAATGACTCCAAGAGCAATCAACCAATGCCTCTCTCAACCCAATTCCACCAAGAGCAAAGGCCCAACTCAAGGCTTGAAGATCATTTGAAGAAAGTGTATAAATAGGATAAAATTCAAGTTCTTAGGGAGCTTTCCTTTTTGGAGTTTTCATAATAGTTTTCGGAGAGCTTTGGATATTGAGTGATCTTTAATTTCTTAGTTTCGGGGAAGGAGAATTCCACTCTCTTCCTCTTAGTTTTATTGCTTTCAATTTCAATTGAAATTGTCTTGGATCTTGGGTTGGAGAATTGAAGGAATTCTGTTTCAATCTCATCCAAAGATCTCTCTGTTTCTTCTACTGCTTATTGAATTTAATTTCTGTTAATTGTTCTTCATCTACTTTCTTTGCAATTTACAATTCCTTTGCAATTGTTCTTGTTGGATCTAGGAAGGCATTGAGATCTAGACTTGGTTATCTAGTCTCTACGGTCCTGAGATCCGGATTCCCCATTTCCCATTCCCTGTTTACTGTTTTCATGCTTATTTACAATTCTGTTTTTAGATCCTGTTCAATCCAAGTGTTCTTTTACTTCTCTGTTGGTTGCAATTTACTTTCCCTCGTTTAATTTCTGCAAATCCAACTCCCAATTCCCTTTACAATTCAAGCTATTTACATTTCTTGCACTTTAAGATTCTGCAATTTACATTTCTTGCGTTCTAAGTTTCTGCCATTTAATTTCTTGTTCTTTAAGATTCAGCATTTAAATTCCTGTTCTCTTTAATTTCATGTCAATTACCCATTCCCTTTACTTTCCATGCAATTTAAATTCTGCAAATCACAAATCACTCAACCAAATCTTGATTCGCTCTACTAAATCAACCACTAAACTAAAATTGCTCAATCCTTCAATCCCTGTGGGATCGACCTCACTCCCGTGAGTTATTATTACTTGATGCGACCCGGTGCACTTGCCGGTTAGTTTTGGGTGTTTTGGAGAAATTCGTTTTCTCGCTAAAATATCCCATCAAATTTTTGGCGCCGTTGCTGGGGATTGACTAGATTGACAATGATTAAGTGAGGTGGCAGTTTAGATCAAGCACTTTTTCTTTAATTTTTGACTAACCCACTAACTGTTTGAAGTTTTGTCTCAACTGACTATACTTAATTTGCAAAAGTATCACTGTGTGTTCCGTTGTTGATTTATATGTCATAGGGAAGAAGAGCAGCCAAAAGGAAGGATATCATCGAAGAAGGAGTTTCTGAGAAAGAAGAACATCACAACATGAAGCCACAACTCATTACACTAATAGAGAACAATTGTTCCTATGGTGGAAATTCCTTGGAGGACCCTAAACAGCACCTATCCATTTTTCTGAAAACTTGTGGGGCTGTCAATCTCAATGGTGTAGACCATGATACCATTAAGCTCTTGTTATTCCCCTTCTCACTGAAGGATGAAGCGGCACAATGGCTTGAGACCTTTCCCCAAGGAAGTATAACTAGTTGGGATGAATTGGTTGCCAAGTTTCTAGCCAAATTCTCCTCACCCCAACAACACATCAAGATGAAAGAAGGAGTACATCCATTCATACAAAGAGAGGAAGAACCACTGTTCAAAGCATGGGAGAGATACAAGAAAGCAAATGATAAGGTGGATTTTCAAGTGTTCTATGAAGGATTAACCTCAGAAACAAGAAGAGCAGTAGATTACTTCTCAAATGGCCTACTCAAGGCAACAGCAACCATCCAAGGAACTGCAGAGTTCAATGACAAAAGAGCCAATAACCAACACTCATTTGAGACACCACGGAATGCAATTTCAGAAAAGGAAGTAATGAATCTTGAAGGAGTGAGAGCAATCATGAATCAAAACAAACAGCTATACCAGCAAACTCAGCAGCAAACTTTTGGTGGCCAGGGGGTGTTTTTCTCATGCCAACGTTAGCCCAAAAGTTAGGGGCTAACGTTGGCGCAAACTTTTGGTGCCCAGGGAGTGTTTTTCTCATGCCAACGTTAGCCACAAAGTTAGGGGCTAACGTTGGCGCAAACTTTTGGTGCCCAGGGAGTGTTTTTCTCATGCCAACGTTAGCCACAAAGTTAGGGGCTAACGTTGGCGCAAACTTTTGGTGCCCAGGGAGTAACTTTCATGTGCCAACGTTAGCCCAAAAGTTAAGGGCTAACGTTGGGGCTAACTTTTCACCCAAAAGTTTGTGCAAAAGTTTGAGGCTAACTTTTGGTCCAACTTTTTGCTTCCTGGTTCATTTTCACTTATTCCATTGTCCTCTCTTTACTCCTAGCCATTCCTTCTTGCTTCAACCTTTCTCCAAGCTTTCTTCACCTATCATTAATCAACCAAACACATCAAAGCTATGCTTAAAATCATGAGATATTCATTTTATCATAATATGTGACAATTATAGCATAAAACCTCATGAAATAGCATGAATTCATACATGGTCGATTCAATCAAAGGAAGCATGAGAATTTACCCAAATTAGCTTACTCGTAGCTCAAGAAAGTGCATAATTCAATTGAAAACAAAAGAAAAAGACTAGTGAAACTAGGCTAAGATGACTTGTCATCATTGAGACTGAGCGGTTAAAGTTGAGGTCCAAAGCAAAAAAAAAGAGTGTGCTTAAGAACCCTGGACACCTCTAATTAGGGACTTTAGCAAAGCTGAGTCACAATCTGAAAAAGTTCACCCAGTTATGTGTCTGTGGCATTTATGTATCTGGTGGTAATACTGGAAAACAAAGTGCTTAGGGCCACGACCAAGACTCATAAAGTAGTTGTGTTCAAGAATCAACATACTGAACTAGGAGAATCAATAACACTATCTAAATTCTAAGTTCTTATAGATGCCAATCATTTTGAACTTCAAATGATAAAGTGAGATGCCAAAACTGTTCAGAGGGAAAAAGCTACTAGCCCCGCTCATCTAAATTGGAGCTAAGTTTCATTGATATTTCAGAATTTATAGTATATTCTTTTCTTTTTATCCTATTTGATTTTCAGTTGCTTGGGGACAAGCAACAATTTAAGTTTGGTGTTGTGATGAGCGGATAATTTATACGCTTTTTGGCATTGTTTTTACATAATTTTTAGTATGATTTAGTTAGTTTTTAAATAAAAATCACATTTCTGGACTTCACTATGAATTTGTGTGTTTTTCTATGATTTTAGGTAATTTCTGGCAGAAACTGAGGGACTTGAGCAAAAGTCTGATTCAGAGGCTGAAGAAGAACTGCAGATGCTGTTGGATTCTGACCTCCCTACACTCAAAATGGATTTTCTGGAGCTACAGAAACCCAATTGGTGCGCTCTCAACTGTGTTGGAAAATAGACATCCAGTGCTTTCTAGAAATATATAATAGTCCATACTTTTCCCGAGTTTTAACGACGGAAACTGGCGTTCAAACGCCAACTTCCTGCCCTATTCTGGAGTTAAACACCAAAAACAGGTTGCAAATCAGAGTTAAACGCCAGAAACAGGCTACAACCTGATGTTTAACTCCAAAAAAAGTCTCTACACATGAAAGCTCAATGCTCAGCCCAAGCACACACCAAGTGGGCCCGGAAGTGGATTTCTGTATCATTTACTCATCTCTGTAAACCTTAGTAACTAGTTTAGTATAAATAGGACTTTTTACTATTAAATTTAAATCTTTGGTAAATCTATCGATCTTTGGACGTTTAGTTGTTAGACCTTTGAGGCTGGCCATTCGGCCATGCTTAGACTATTTTCACTTATGTATTTTCAACGGTGGAGTTTCTACACCCCATAGATTAAGGTGTGGAGCTCTGCTGTTCCTCATGAATTAATGAAAAGTACTATTGTTTTTTTATTCAACTCAAGCCTATTTCTTCTTTAAGATATTCATTCGCAGACAAGAACATGATGAATGTGATGATTATGTAATGCTCATTACCATTCTCACCTATGAACGCGTGCCTGACAACCACTACCGTTTTACATGAAACCAAGCTTGAATGTGTATCTCTTGGATTTCTAATCTAAGATTAAAACCTTCGTGGTATAGGCTAGAATTATTGGCAGCCATTCTTGAGATCTGGAAAGTCTAAATCTTATCTGTGGTATTCCGAGTAGGATCTGGGAAGGGATGACTGTGACGAGCTTCAAACTCACAAGTGCTGGGCGTAGTGACAAACGCAAAAGGATCAACGGATCCTATTCCAGCATGAGTGAGAACCGACAGATGATTAGCCGTCCGGTGACAACGCACTTGGACCATTTTCACTGAGAGGACGGACGGTAGCCATTGACAACGGTGATCCCCCAACATACAGCTTGCCATGGAAAGGAGTATGAATGATTGGATGAAGGCAATAGGAAAGCAGAGATTCAGAAGGAACAAAACATCTCCATACGCTTATCTTAAATTCTTACCAATGAAGTGCATAAGTACCTCTATCTTATTTTATATTTTATTTATATTTTAATTATCAAAATCCCATAACCATTTGAATCCGCCTGACTGAGATTTACAAGGATGACCATAGCTTGCTTCAAGCCGACAATCTCCGTGGGATCGACCCTTACTCACGTAAGGTTTATTACTTGGGCGACCCAGTGCCCTTGCTGGTTAGTTGTGTGAAGTTGTGAAGAAGAATTGAGATTATGATAGTGCGTACCAAGTTTTTGGTGCCATTGAGATCACAATTTCGTGCACCAAGTTTTTGGCACCGTTACTGGGGATTGTTCGAGTTTGGACAACTGACGGTTCATTTTATTGCTCAGATTAGGTTATTTTATTTTATTTTATTTTTAAGCTTTTTATTTTCGAAAAATACAAAAAAAATAAATTATTCTATGGCTTCAGAATTTTTAAGAATGAATTCTAGAGTTTCATGATGATCTGTTGAAGTCTTGCTGGCTGTGAAGCCATGTCTAATCTTTTGAACCGAGGTTTCAACTCATCATCACAAGAGCTTTTTGATTCTCATCAATTCAGCTGTTGTATGCCTGATTTGTATGCTAAAGCTTGGCTGGCCATTGGCCATGTCTAGTGTTTTGGACCGAAGCTTTCACTGAAAGCTTGGCTGGCTAGTAAGCCATGTCTAATTCCTGGACCGGAGTTTTAGACTAACATTGCATGATTCCTGGAATTCTCATAAGAAATTTTGAAATCCTTATTTTTATTTTACCAATTAATTTTCGAAAAATACCAAAAAAATTAATAAAATCATAAAAACAAAAAATTTGATGTTTCTTGTTTGAGTCTAGTGTCAATTGCATCTTTTTAATTTTTCTTTAAATTTTTGAAGAACACCTACATGAAACTGTTCTTCATGATCTTCAAGTTGTTCTTGATGATCTTCTTTGTTTGATCTTTGCAATTTTATGTTTTGTGTCTTTCCTTGTTTTTCATATGCATTTTCAAGTTATTAGTGTCTCAACATTAAAAATTTCTAAGTTTGGTGTCTTGCATGTCTTTCTTTTCTTAAAATTTTTTAAAAATAAGTTCTTGGTGTTCATCTTGACATTCAAAGTGTTATTGGTGTTCATCTTGACATTCAAAGTGTTATTGGTGTTCATCTTGACATTCAAAGTATTCTTGCATGCATATTTTTTATTTTGATCTTAAATTTTCATGTTTTGAGTCATTTTGATATTTTTCTCTCTCCTCATTAAAAATTCAAAAATCAAAAAAATATCTTTTCCTTATTTACAAATAAATTTCGAAAATTTTGTTTGACTTAGTCAAAAATTTTTAAAATTTAGTTGTTTCTTATGAGTCAAGTCAAATTTTCAATTTAAAAATACTATCTTTTCAAAACCTTTTCAAAAATCAAATCTTTCTCATCTTTTTTTTATTAATATTTTCGAAAACTTTTTAAAAAAATGATTTTCAAAATCTTTACTAACAATTAATGTGATTGATTCAAAACTTTTAATGTTTGTTACTTGCCTATTAAGAAAGGTTCAATCTTTAAATTTTAGAATCATATCTTTTAGTTTCTTGTTAGTCAAGTAATCAACTTCAATTTTCAAAATCAAATCTTTTTAAATTTCTTTTTCAAATCTCTTTCAAATATAAATTTCAAATCACATCTTTTTCAAAATCAACTTCAAAATCTTTTCCAACTTCTTATCTTTTCAAAATTGATTTTCAAATCTTTTCCAATTAATCTCATCTTTTTGTTTGATTCTTATCTTTTTCAAAACTACCTAACTAATTTTCTCTCTCTAATTTTCGAAAACTCCTCACCTTTTTTTTTCAAAATTCTTTTTAATTAACTAATTGTTTTAAATTTTAATTTTAATTTTATTTCTCTTTTTAATTTTCGAATTCTAACTAATAATTAAGATAAAAACAAAAATATTTTTCCTTCTCTTTTTATTTAATTTTCGAATTCTTCCCCCTCTTCTTCACTGTGTTCGAATTTTTCTCTTCTTCTTCTTCTATTCTTCTCTTCTTCTACTCACATAAAGGAATCTCTATACTGTAACATAGAGGATTCCTCTTCTTTTTTGTTCTCTTCTTTTTCATATGAGCAGGAACAGGGATAAAGACATTCTTATTGAAGCTGATCCTGAACCTGAAAGGACTCTTAAGAGGAAACTAAGAGAAGCTAAAGCACAACCCTCTGGAGAGTACCTGACAGAAATTTTCGAAAAAGAAGGAGACATGGCCGAACCCAACAACAACAATGCAAGGAAGGTGCTTGGTGACTTCACTACACCAACTTCCAATTTTTATGGAAGAAGCATCTCAATTCCTGCCATTGGAGCAAACAATTTTGAGCTTAAGCCTCAATTAGTTTCTCTAATGCAACAGAATTGCAAGTTTCATGGACTTCCAATGGAAGATCCTCATAAGTTTTTCGCTGAATTTTTGCAAATCTGTGACACTGTCAAGACCAATGGAGTTGATCCCGAGGTCTACAGGCTTATGCTTTTCCCTTTTGCTATAAGAGACAGAGCTAGAACTTGGTTGGATTCATAACCTAAGGATAGCCTGAACTCTTGGGATAAGCTGGTCAGTGATTTTCTGGCCAAATTCTTTCCACCTCAAAAGATGAGCAAGCTTAGAGTGGAAATCCAAACCTTCAGACAGAAGGAAGGAGAATCCCTCTAGGAAGCTTGGGAAAAATATAACCAACTGATCAAAAGGTGTCCTACTGACATGCTTCCATAATGGAGCATCATATGTATATTCTATGATGGTCTGTCTGAGTTGTCAAAAATGTCATTGGACCATTCTGCAGGAGGATCTCTTCATCTGAAAACCCCTGCAGAAGCTCAGGAACACATTGAAATGGTTACAAATAACCAGTTCATGTACACCTCTGAGAGGAATCCTGTGAACAATGGGGCACCTCAGAAGAAGGGAGTTCTTGAAATTGATACTCTGAATGCCATATTGGCTCAGAACAAAATATTAACTCAGCAAGTCAATATGATTTCTCATAGTCTGAATGGATTGCAAGCTGCATCCAACAGTACTAAAGAAGCATCTTCTGAAGAAGAGGCTTATGATCCTGAGAGTCCTACAATGGCAGAGGTGAATTACATGGGAGAACCCTATGGAAACACCTATAATCCTTCATGGAGAAATCATCCAAATTTCTCATGGAAGGACCAACAGAGGCCTTAACAAGGCTTCAATAATAATGGTGAAAGAAATAGGTTTAGCAATAGCAAGCCTTTTCCATCATCTTCTCAGCAACAGACAGAGAATTCTAAACAGAGCCATTCTGGCCTGGCAACCATGGTCTCTGATCTATCCAAGACCACACTAAGTTTCATGAATGAAACAAGGTCCTCCATTAGAAATTTGGAGGCACAGGTGGGTCAGCTGAGTAAGAAGATTACTTAAACTCCTCCCAGTACTCTCCCAAGCAATACAGAAGAAAACCCTAAGAGAGAGTGCAAGGCCATAACCATGACCAATATGGCCAATCTGGAGAGAGTGAGGAGGATGTGAGTCCCAGTGAGAAAAGCCTCATTGGACGTCCTCTGGACAGAAAGGAGTTCCCCTTTGAGGAACCAAAGGAATCTGAGGCTCAAACAGAGACCGTAGAAATTCCATTGAACTTCCTTCTGCCATTCATGAGCTCTGATGAATATTCTTCCTCTGAAGAGGATGAAGACATCACTGAAGAGCAAGTTGCTAAGTATCTAGGAGCAATCATGAAGCTGAATGCCAAGTTATTTGGTAATGAGACTTGGGAGGATTAACACCCCTTGTTCACCAATGAACTGAGTGCATTAATGAGGCAGACATTACCTCAGAAGAAACCGGATCCCGAAAAATTCTTCATACCTTGTACCATAGGCACCATGACCTTTGAGAAGGTTCTGTGTGACCTTGGGTCAGGGATAAACCTCATGCCACTCTCTGTAATGGATAAACCTCAAGCTGCAAGAATCTCACTAGAGATGGCAGACAAATCAATGAAACAGGCTTATGGACTAGTAGAGGACGTGCAAGTAAAGGTTGAAGGCCTTTACATCCCTGCTGATTTCATAATCCTAGACACTAGGAAGGATGAGGATGAATCCATCATCCTTGGCAGACCCTTCCTAGTCACAATAAACGCTGTGATTGATGTTGACAGAGGGGAGTTGGTCCTTCAGTTGAATGAGGACTACCTTGTATTTAAGACTCAATGGTCTCCTTCTGTAACCATGGAGAGGAAGTATGAAAAGCTTCTCTCAATACAGAGTCAAACAAAACCCCCACATTCAAACTCTAAGTTTCGTGTTGGGAGGCCACAACCAAACTCTAAGTTTGGTGTTGAGAGGCCCCAACCCTGCTCTGATTATCTGTGAGGCTCCATGAGAGCTCACTGTCAAGCTATTGACATTAAAGAAGCGCTTGTTGGGAGGCAACCCAATGCTATTTAATTATATCTATTTATTTTCCATTGCTATTTTATGTTTTTTTTAGGTTGATGATCATGTGAAGTCACAAAAACAACTAAGAAATCAAAAACAGAATGAAAAACATAATGAAAAATGTAACGACCCAATTTTCAGTATGTCTAGATCATACCGGAAACTGAGTGCTACTAATTTGTCTTCCTAATTATTATCTATTATTTATCATATGAGCCTAATTAGTTGTTGAAGTGTTGTTATTTTGCGGGGTAAATTCTTTTTTCTCAAAACATTTAAGTTGTCAGGCATGAACATACATAGATGATATCATAAGTAACAACAAGATAAGCAGTCAAAAGTAAACACACATTTATATAAATTCATACATCTCAAACAACTGGTCTTCAAAACTCAAGTCAGGTAGAGTGTCATCAGCGAACTACAGAAGGGTACTCATGCTTCCATCTGAAGGGAGAAGGGAGAGAGAAGGGGTAAGAACTGGGGAGTTCTTAGTAAGGTCGGGGTTATTAGTTAAGTTCATTTATATTGTCCACTTGAAAGTTTCTAAGTCCTTTAAAAATCAGTGGTTTAACCATCAAAAACTCAAAACCTTTTTAAAAGAAATCAGTTAATTAACCCAAAATCAAAACTCACTTTTCAGATAAAAGAATCTTAAAAGTTTCCCAGTGGTATGAATGACCAACCTGTTCCAAACATAGGTTAATTAAGTCTATGTTGAACCAACTTGATATTTCACACTTTACTAAATCACACTCAAACTAATCAAGGCCTTCGGCCCATCACATGATCAATCATGGCTTCAAGCCCAAACAGCTCAATCACATCCAGTTCACCACAACTCAACCAATTTCAGTTACAAACACAAGCAATAAGGTTCAAGCACAATCAAGAACAGCTACGTCAAGTATAGCAATTAGCAATTAAACAGAATTATTCACAAAGGAAATCCAATTACAATATGCACAAATAAATATGATGCATGTCTGGTCCTACTGCAGGTAATGAGCTCACATGTCGGTTTACACCCTGCAGCCCGACATTACCTAGGAACAAGTCCTAGATATGGCTTTATCTCTGTAGGTGAACTTCGGCCTATAGAAATAGCACTCCTGTAAGTGAACTTCGGCTTACAGGAATAGTTCAATCACAACACAACAACTTTCTGTAGGTGAACTTCGGCCTATAGAAATAGAACCTCTGTAAGTGAACTTCGGCTTACAGAAATGGCGCCCCTGTAAGTGAACTTTGGCTTACAGGTATCACAACTCTCTGTAGGTGAACTTCGGCCTACAGGAGCAACACCCTGAGATACACAATTGATATTCACTGTAGGTGAACTTCGGCCTACAGGATCTCTAGGGCCAACGGAAAAGCAGCAGATGAACATAAAATAGAATATCATGCCATAAGACTTAACTCTTTATCTTTATCCAATTTTCCTCTCTTCTCTTTGACTTTTGATTTTTCACTTGTTATCTTCTTTATCATCTTTCCACAATCATAAATCAAGAATCACAACATCTCAGTGATCTCATTTCATAATTCTCTGTATACATCACAACATTATAACAGCACACTACTATTTAGCTTTTAACTCCCTCTCTTTTTAACATGATTACAAGCTTCTAAATCTTGTTTCAATACTTTACATACTTCTATACCCTTTCTTATACCTCTCCTTAGGTATTTAATAAAGAGAATTAGGAAATTCTAGACACAAAACTACTCTCCTAAAGCTTTTAGAGAAAACTGCCTTTTTGTCAATATTTTATTATTATTAATAAAATAATATTATTAATAAAATAATACTTTTACTATTTTAATATTAAAATAATAATATTTTATTTAACTTTCAAAAATTGCATTTTGACCCCTTAACTTTTAATATTTGCACTTTGGTCCCTCAACTTTCCATTAATTAACTTTCAACCCCAAACTTTCTAATAATTATAATTTGACCGCAAAATCATCAAAACCAACGTTTTCTTGTCCTTCAAAGACCAAAAATATTTTTTCCAAAAGTTCATCAGATTTTAGCTTGATTTTCAACTAGTTTTTCAATCTTTTCGGTAACCGATTTTTACCTGATTTTGACCAAACCAAAGAGCAACGTTTCTACCATAAAATACACATCAAATACCATGAATTTCATGGCTGGAAAGCCACGTTTTCCAGCAACAACAACAACAACTTCAGAACCATCAAAAACTTGATTTCCAAGCATTAAACAACAAGATTTCATGATCAAACCACCACACAAACACTCAACATCAAGCCTCAAGAAACAAGATCTGATTTAACACTTCAAGAACATAACAAATCATTGATTAATTTACCAAACTTTACCTCCTTTGTTGCTGCCAAAAGTTGAGTCAAAAAAAGCTTCCAAAAGCACTTTTACGCCTACTTTAACATCAAAAACAACTTTAGAACCATATGAACCATGAAGGCTGAAGCTTCATGATGATGAAAATAAGGTTATTCTCACCTTAAAGCAGCTAGAAATCATGTTTACTTAGAGCCTATGGTGAGTAAACAAGAGATCCTAAAAGAAACCATGAAGAAAACATCATTAGCTTGCTTTATCCACCATGGCTGAAACTTCAAGGAGGAAGAGCAGCCATTATACCTTGATTTACTCCTTGATAGTTGTCATAGAAATGAAGAGGAGGAAGAGATGAACTCTTTGGTTAGACTAGATTTTTGATAGGGGTTTTAGTTTAAGAAAGAACGGAGGTTGAAGCTCAGGTGTTCATGGAAGTTCTCTTGGTTTTCTCTCATGGAATTCTAGCTTGTTTAGGAAGAAAAATGATAGTAATGATGATGCCTAGGAGACCGTGGGTTAGGACAAGTATTATCCTAAAGTTTGGTGTAAAAATATCTCATGAAAGGATAATTACTAAAGCTAGAAGTATTAGAATACAAGTGTTTCTTACTTTTTCCTTAAGAAAGCTTGGTGATAAACCACTATTTTATGGTTTATATTGTGTTTAATTGTGTGGTTTTATCATGATCCTTACCCACTTATTCATTAAATTAGCATGCATTTAGATTTCCTTCCTGAATTTATTACATGTTTGAAAACTGCTTCCTAGAGACTTTAATTATTTATTTTTAATTCTCCTTTATTCTATTCGATGCTGTGATCTGTGTGTTAAGTGTTTCAGACTTTATAGGGCATGAATGAGTTGGAGATTGGAAAGGAAGCTAGCAAAAATGGAAGAAACACAAGAATTTTGAGGAGATAACCAGCGAGAAGTGACGCGGTCGCATGGCTCACGCGACCGCGCGAAGGAGACCAAATCGCAGCGACGCGCGGATTGGAGAGCCCAAGCGACGCGGTAGCGTAGACGACGCGAACGCGTGTAGAGAAAAAAAAATGCAAATGACGCGTCCGCATGGATGACGCGATCGCGTGACATGTGCGATCTGCGTAATCTGCAGAATTCGTTGGCGGCAATTTTGGACCCTATTTCGGCCCAGTTTTCGGCCCGGAACAGCAGACTAGAGTTAGAGAACATGTAGAAACAAATAACACATTCATTCAGAGACAGTTTTAGATCTAGTTTTTACTCTCTTAGGTTTTTCTCTCTAGGTTTTAGAATTTTAATTTTCAATTGGTCTTAGCATTGGAACATTGAGAAGAGTTATTTCCTCATCAAGACTTCGTCATTCTAGTTCGTTTTCTCAACTTGGTTTTATTCTTCCATGTTCTTTGTTTTGTTCAATTTCTCTATTTGAATACTTTTATGATTAATTAATGCAAGGATTATTTCTTTTTAATTCAATTTCAATTCCAATAATCATGTCTTCTTTTAATTCCATTTCATATGCTATGAATTTATTATTTACAATGTGTGAGTAGTTTCTTTATTTGATGGGGAGTTGATTAAAAGGAACTCTTGATTTGGAAGGATTGAAGGAAAAATTTGTAATTGGGTTAAATGTTAGATTGTTATCCTGTCACCAACGCCAATCCCTTTGAACAAAGTGGGTTGCAACTTGTGAACAGATCTGGCATTCCAACTTGTTTGACTTTCCCTTACCTAGTAAAGGATAACCAAATAGAACAACCATTAATTATAAATTAATCTTACAATCATTCCATCAATAGTAGAAATTCCAACCAATCAACTCCCAGTCAAGGCTTTTATTCATATTATTTAAATTTCCTCAATTTACATTCCAATTTACTTAGCTCAACTTCTTGGAACATCTGATTAATAAGATAGCACACTTTTCTGCAACTCGTTGGGAGACGACCTGGGACTTAAAACTCCCAGTAATTTTTAATTGAAATTCTCTGTGACATACTTTTAAATTGATAGGCAGATTTTCGGTGAGTTAAGAACTATACTTGAAATGTAACCATTTTAATAATTTTTAATTCACCAGCTTCTGCGTCTCATCAATTGGCTTGGAGAGAAAGAAAGGAAACATGTGGTGGCTAACTCTGGGAGAGCCACGTGTCACTGGGTGCTGACTCATCAGAGTTTAATAATAAAATATCATTCTGGAGATAATTACTAAAACTAGATACATCAAATTACACTACTAAAGGATAAGCATAAGCTTTACTAGTATAAATGATACTAGTAACATGATAATAATGAGAATAAACGATATATGATGAAGCATTAGCATTGCTAATTTCATGAATATTATATTAATATAATTTTTCTCTCGAAATTCGAGACCGGCTCGTCACATAGAGACTAACTGCAGAAATCAGAATTTTGAAATTCGGACTCGGAGTGGCTCAAAAACGCAACTTTTCGCGACGTGCCTGCTTAGATTAGGAGAGGTGTCTGGTGCAGTCAAGCTGCTGACTCAGCAGCTTAATGACACAGCACCTGTGCAGCAGAGGTGCTTATATGCACTAAAATTCCTAAAAATTCCATAAAATTTTTGTTTGATCCCGAAAAACCGCAGTTTCTTTGAAGCTAAAAGCTAGGCCGTTACAAAAAACAGCTCACCCTGGAGGAAGAGCTTACTGGCATTTAAACACCAGTAAGAGTAGCAGAATGGGCGTTAAACGCCCAGTCTGGCACCATTCTGGGTGTCTAACGCCAGAAACAGGCACCAGACTAGCGTTTAACACCAGAACAGAGCATCTAATTGGCGTTTAACGCCAAGAATGGGAGAAAAGCTGGCGTTAAACGCCAGAAACAAGCAGCAACCTGGCGTTTAACGCCAGAAGTGCACTCTAAGGGCGTTTTGCACGCCTAAATGGAGTAGGGATGTTAAGTCCTTGACCCCTCAGGATCTGTGGACCCCACAGGATCCCCACCTACCCGACCTCTTCTTCTCTCCTCTTCACACCCTTTCATAACACTCTTCCCCAAATACACTTCACCAATCACCTCCATACCTTTTCCCCAAATACTCTTCACCACTCACATCCATCCACTCTTCCCTAAAAACCCCACCTACCTCCAAATTCAAAAATCATTTCCCTCCCAAACCCAACCCTAATACATGAAACCTAACCCTTCCCCCACCCCTATATAAACCCCTCAACACTACCTCATTTTCACACACTACAAACACTTCTTTCCCCCCTTGGCCGAATACAATCTTCCCCTCCATCTCCTCCATTTTCTTCTTCTTCTACTATTTTCCTTCTTCTTTTGCTCGAGGACGAGCAAACATTTTAAGTTTGGTGTGGTAAAACCGTTGCTTTTTGTTTTTCCATAACCATTAATGGCACCTAAGGCCAGAGAAACCTCAAGAAAGAGCAAAGGGAAGGCAATTTCTTCCACCTCTGAGTCATGGAAGATGGAGAGATTTATCTCAAAGGTCCATCAAGACCACTTCTATGAAGTCGTGGCCAAGAAAAAGGTGATCCCTGGGGTTCCTTTTTGACCCTTTTAAGCTCAAAAAGGGTGAATATCCGGAGATCCGACAACAGATTAGAAGAAAAGGATGGGAAGTACTCTCCAATCCTATACAACAAGTCGGAATCCTAATGGTTCAAGAGTTCTATGCAAACGCATGGATCACTAGGAACCATGATCAAAGTATGAACCCAAATCCAAGGAATTGGCTTACAATGGTTCGGGGGAAATACTTAGATTTCAGTCCAGAAAATGTAAGGTTGGCATTCAACTTGCCAATGATGTAAGAAAACGCACGCCCCTGCACTAGAAGGGTCAACTCTGATCAAAGGTTGGACCAAGTCCTCATGGACATATGTGTGGAAGGAGCTCAATGGAAAGTTGACTCAAGAGGCAAGCCGGTTCAATTGAGAAGACCGGACCTTAAGCCTGTAGCTAGAGGATGGTTGGAGTTCATCCAACGCTCTATCATTCCTACTAACAACCGATCCGAAGTAACTGTGGATCGGGCCATCATGATCCATAGTATCATGATTGGGGAGGAAGTGAAAGTTCATGAGATTATACCTCAAGAACTCTACAAGGTGACTGACAAGTCCTCTACTCTGGCAAGGTTAGCCTTTCCTCACCTCATTTGTCACCTCTGCAATTCAGCTGAAATTGACATAGAGGGAGACATCCTCATTGATGAGGACAAGCCCATCACTAAGAGAATGATAGAGCAAACAAGAGAGCCCACTCATGGACCTCAACAAGAGCATGAGAAAATTCCTCATCATGAAATCCCTGAGATACCTCAAGGGATGCACTTTCCTCCATAAAACTATTGGGAGCAAATCAACACCTCCCTAGGAGAATTAAGTTTCAACATGGGACAACTAAAGATGGAGCACCAAGAGCACTCCATCATTCTCAATGAGATTAGAGAAGATCAAAGAGCTATGAGAGAGGAGCAACTAAGGCAAGGAAGAGACATAGAGGAGCTCAAGAACACCATTGGTTCTTCAAGAAGAAGAAGACGCCACCCTCACTAAGGTGGACCCGTTCCTTAATCTCCTTGTTTAGTTAATTTTTTCTGTTTTCGTTCTCTATGCTTTATTTTTATTTATGTTTGTGTCTTATTACATGATCATTAGTGTATAGTGTCTATGCATTAAAGCTATGAATGTCCTATGAATCCATCACCTTTCTTAAATGAAAAATGTTCTAAAAACAAAAGAATAAGAAGTACATGATTTTGAATTCATCCTTGAGCTTAGTTTAATTATTTTGATGTGGTGGCAACACTTTTTGTTTTCTGAATGAATGCTTGACCAGTGCATATTTTTTGAATTTGTTGTTTCTGAATGTTAAATTTGTTAGCTCTTGAAAGACTGATGAAAATGAGAAATATTATTGATAATCTGAAAAATCATAAAATTAATTCTTGAAGAAAGAAAAAGCAGTGAATACAAAAGCTTGCAGAAAAAAAAGGGGCAAAAAAAGAGAGAAAGAAAAAGAAAAAGCAAGCAGGAAAAGTTAATAGCTCTCTAAACCAAAAGGCAAGAGCAAAAAGCCAATAACCCTTTAAACCAAAAGGCAAGGGTAAAAAGGATCCAAGGCTTTGAGCATCAGTGGATAGGAGGGCCCAAAGGAATAAAATTCTGGCCTTAGCGGCTAAACCAAGCTGTCCCTAACCATGTGCTTGTGGTGTGAAGGTGTCAAGTGAAAAGCTTGAGACTGAGCGGTTAAAGTCGAGGTCCAAAGAAAAAAAAGAGTATGCTTAAGAACCCTGGACACCTCTAATTGGAGACTTTAGCAAAGCTGAGTCACAATCTGAAAAGGTTCACCCAGTTATGTGTCTGTGGCATTTATGTATCCGGTGGTAATACTGGAAAACAAAGTGCTTAGGGCCACGGCCAAGACTCATAAAGTAGCTGTGTTCAAGAATCAACATACTAAACTAGGAAAATCAATAACACTATCTGAATTCTAAGTTCTTAAGATGCCAATTATTTTGAACTTCAAAGGATAAAGTGAGATGCCAAAACTGTTCAGAGGCAAAAAGCTACTAGCCCCGCTCATCTAAATTAGAGCTAAGTTTCATTGATAATTCAGAATTTATAGTACATTCTCTTCTTTTTATCCTATTTGATTTTTAGTTTCTTGGGGACAAGCAACAATTTAAGTTTGGTGTTGTGATGAGCGGATAATTTATACGCTTTTTGGCATTATTTTTACATAGGTTTTAGTATAATTTAGTTAGTTTTTAGTATATTTTTATTAGTTTTTAAATAAAAATCACATTTCTGGACTTCACTATGAGTTTGTGTGTTTTTCTGTAATTTCAGGTAATTTCTGGTTGAAATTGAGGGACTTGAGCAAAAATCTGATTCAGAGGCTGAAGAAGGACTGCAGATGCTATTGAATTCTGACCTCCCTGCACTCGAAATGGGTTTTCTGGAGCTACAAAAAACTAATTGGCACGATCTTAATTGCGTTGGAAAGTAGACATCCAGGGCTTTCCAGCAATATATAATAGTCTATACTTTATCCGAGTTTTGATGACGAAAACTGGCGTTCAAACGCCAACTTCCTGCCCTATTCTGGAGTTAAACGCCAGAAACAGGTTGCAAATCAGAGTTAAATGCCAGAAACAGACTACAACCTGGCATTTAACTCCAAAAGGAGTCTCTACACATGAAAGCTCAATGCTCAGCCCAAGCACACACCAAGTGGGCCTAGAAGTGGATTTCTGCATCATTTATTCATCTCTGTAAACCCTAGTTACTAGTTTAGTATAAATAGGACTTTTTACTATTAAATTTAAATCTTTGGTAAATCTATCGATCTTTGGACGTTTAGTCCTTAGACCTTTGAGGCTGGCCATTCGGCCATCCTTAGAATATTTTCACTTATGTATTTTCAACGGTGGAGTTTCTACACCCCATAGATTAAGGTGTGGAGCTATGCTGTTCCTCATGAATTAATGCAAAGTACTATTGTTTTTCTATTCAACTCAAGCTATTTCTTCTCTAAGATATTCATTCATACACAAGAACATGATGAATGTGATGATTATGTGACGCTCATCACCATTCTCACCTATGAATGCGTGCCTGACAACCACTTCCGTTCTACATGCAACCAAGCTTGAATGTGTATCTCTTGGGTTTCTAATCTAAGATTAAAACCTTCGTGGTATAGGATAGAATTATTGGCGGCCATTTTTGAGATCCGGAAAGTCTAAACCTTGTCTGTGGTATTCTGAGTAGGATCTGGGAAGGGATGACTGTGACGAGCTTCAAACTCACGAGTGCTGGGCGTAGTGACAGACACAAAAGGATCAACGGATCCTATTCCAACATGAGTGAGAACCGACAGATGATTAGCCGTGCGGTGATAGCGCACTTGGACCATTTTTACTGAGAGGACGGACGGTAGCCATTGACAACGGTGATCCCCCAATATACAGCTTGCCATGGAAAGGAGTATGAATGATTGGATGAAGGCAGTAGGAAAGCAGAGATTCAGAAGGAACAAAGCATCTCCATACACTTATCTGAAATTCTTACCAATGAATTGAATAAGTACCTCTATCTTATTTTATATTTTATTTATATTTTAATTATCAAAATCCCATAACCATTTGAATCCGCCTGACTGAGATTTACAAGGATGACCATAGCTTGCTTCAAGCCGACAATCTCCGTGGGATCGACCCTTACTCACGTAAGGTTTATTACTTGGACGACCCAGTGCACTTGCTGGTTAGTTGTGTGAAGTTGTGAAGAAGAATTGAGATTATGATAGTGCGTACCAAGTTTTTGGTGCCATTGAGATCACAATTTTGTGCACCAGCGTGCGCGTCGGTGCTGAAGTTCCCAAAATCCAAATCTTCATGTTCCTTCCTTTTGTGCATGCTTTCTTTCTCTCTTCTAGGCCATTCTTGTCCTATAATTCCTGAAATCACTCAACGAATACATCACAGCATCAAATGGCAATAAAAGAGGATCAAAATATAGCAATTCTAAGGTAAAATAAGCATGTTTTTCATCATGGAGTAATATTAGGAAGCGAACACAAAACCATGCATTTCTTGTGGATAAGTGTGAGAAATATTGACAAAAACCCCTAAATTCTATACAATATAAACCACAAAATTAGGATTTATCAAATCTCCCCACACTTAAACCAAGCATGTCCTCATGCTTAAAATAAAAAGACCAAAGATCATGGTAAGAAAGGGTTTATGCAATGCAAATTTCCTAAATGAATGCATGCAACTAAAGTAAAATCATCCATCTACTTGGTCAAGGGTAAATCTATCCTCCAAGAACACATATGAGCATACGGGGTGAAAATGCTCTGTAGTTCATGAATCCTACCAACTTGAACATCAACATGAAGTGCATATAACTTGCTAGATGAACGCTTGTGAAAGCCGGGAACAAGGAGTTGAGCATCGAACCCTCACTGGAAGTGTATCCGCTCTATTCGCTTGAGTGTATAGGATTCGTCACTCAATCCTCTCCTAATCATGCTTTCCAAGATTTGTCTTTCACCTAACAATCAACAATTACTTAATGCATGCTTACAAGTATCATGAGGTCTTATTCATGGGTTGTAATGGGGCTAGGGTGAAGGTAAGGATGTATATGGTCAAGTGAGCTTAAAATTTGAGTCCTTAATTAACCTAAGATCCCACTAGACACATAGAACAACCTATACAACTATAGTATAATACCTAGCTACCCATGTGTTTCACTTTTTTTTGCATACTCATGCATTCTTTTCAATTCACATCCCATATGCATTGTTATTATTACTTTGTCTTGGGGCATTTTTGTCGCCTTTCATTGCTTTCTCTTTTTCTATTTTTATTTCTTCTATTTTTCTATTTCTTTTTCTTACATTCTCATATATACACATACGATTTCTTTTTCTTTTTGGTCCCCTCTTTCTTGGGGTTTCATGGATAAAAGTTTCAATGCATATGGTTCAATCACTCAATGCATGAGTATGTTCCCACTTCCCAAAATTTTCAAATTCAATTACAAATACACACCTTTATATCTACCCAAGTTCCCAAGTACACCATGCCATTTGAATGACACACACCCTAACTCACCTAAGCTAATCAAGGATCCAAATCTAGGGACATTCATTGTTTATCGCTTGGGGTTGTCGATGTGCTCTATTTAAGAACAAAGAGGGTTCATCATAAGCTCAAAACTGGTTAGCAATGATAGATAAAAGGGTTAAGGCCGTTTGGGAAAAGTGACTATTGAAATGATGGCCTCAATCATGCAAATGCATTCATAAACAAAGTAATGGACATATAGAATCAGACAAAGCAAGGATTACAATCATAGAGAGAGAATAATGCACACAAGAATGGGAAATAGTGGTTAGAAGATGTAACCACAGAATAGGCTTAAAACTCACATGCTTGTGTTCTTAGCACAATTACTATGTTCCAAAATACATTCTCGAAGCAAGTTTATCGCAAAAATTTTTTTTTTCAAAATTGGTAGGTACCCCAAAACACAGCTTCTTGGGGAAGAAGTTATTATTTTGACCAAGTAACTCTATAGGAACTAACTATCATGCAAAGAGTATTTACAAGAAAAATTAACTACACATGCAATGTACTAACTATTAAACAAAAGATAAATCCATGGGTGTTGAAAGGAAGAGATTGTTACCCATGGAGATCGTTCGAACGACCTCCCGACACTTAGAACTTAGCACGGTCCTCCGTGCTACCAATAATGCGCAAAGGACGGTCGGGACCAGAACCTTCACTATCCCCTCCATCAGAGCTCCCATCACTTGGGTTTGAGGTGGATGTGAATATTTCTGGTTCCTCCATGCTAGGGGTAACACAACGCAGAAGCTTATTGATATAAGTGTATCGGCGTTGGTTGCGCCGCTCATATCTATCAATCTTCCGGTGTAGATCTTCTATCCTTTGATGTGTGGATCTTTGCCATGGTGGTGACAATGATGTGGAAGGAATAGTAGATGGAAGGGCTATGTCAAGGCTTGGGTTGTTCATGGGAAGATGTAAGTATTTTTCGCTTGGGACCACATCGCCCTTAGCCGGAATTATGGCCTTCGTATCCATGTCTTCCCAAGGAACACCCACAGCAGTAACTAAATCAGATACTAATGCTGGAAATGGCAAATTACCCCGGGCGTGGACTGTAACGACCCAATTTTCAATATGTCTAGATCATACCAAAAACTGAGCACTACCAATTTGTCTCCCTAATTATTATCTATTATTTATCATATGAGCCTGATTCGTTGTTAACAGCATAGTTAATTTGCGAGGTATTTTTATTAAAACGTTTGGATTAATAGACGAAATCGTTCATAATCAACTCACAACTGATAACGGATAAAACAGTTATAAGCAACCACATATAAATACATCACAAGTAGCTAACAACATTTAGTGATCCAGCCTTTATTAGAGTATAGACTTTTAGTTAGAACACCCCTAGATATAGCTAGATATTAACTATATACACCCCAGGTCCTGACCTGTTCAAGAGGTCCCTAAGCTGGCACCTAGGCTAGCCTAGACTCTATACTCACCTAGTCCCTCTAGACTACTAAAGCGAGGAAAAGTACGTTCTAGGTCTTCAAAACTCAAGTCAGGTGGAACATCATCAAAAGGTAGAACATAATTTGCTACTCCTCTGCACGATCAGACATTGCCATAGGACGTCTCTCTGGTACCTCATCAAGTAGCCACACAGCAGGAGTCTCGTACACAGGATTTAGGTTAAAATTCACGTACAAATGGGGTGTAGACATTGGTTGGTCTCACAGTATATACATATAAACAGAGAACGATATTCACCCTAGACTCAGAAGACTATCTAGAGCGGAATCCTCTTTGCAGAACCATCATCAACGAACTACGGTAAGGTACTCTTACTTCCATCTGAAGGGGGAAGGGAGAGAGAAGGGATAAGAACTAGGGAGTTCTTAGTAGGGTCGGGGTTATTAGTTACGTTCATTAATTATATGTTGTTTAGCAGAATACAAAGAACCAGTAAATAGAAAACACAGATAAGTAGAGAAGATAGAGAAAACATATAGCAGAATGCAAACAAAAGAATACAAGAAAATAACACGAACACAGACACAGAGAATAGAATACAAAGAAAGAAAGCATACATTCATGCAACAATCATAATAAAGAAAATGCACAACCAAGTATGATGCATGTCTAGCCCTAGCGCAGGTAATGAGCTCATTTGTCGGTTTCTACCCGCTCCCGACGTAACCCGAAGCAGCTGAAACGAGTATGGTTTTCCAGTCAGCATAGGTACAGTTCTCACTAACTGACGTATGCGTCCTATCCTCTGTAAGCAGACTCTGCCTTACAGGTGGCGGCATTCCAGCCGTGTATGAAGTCAAATACTCTGTAAGCAATCCTTGCGTTACAGGTGCGGTATTCTAGCCGTGTATGAATTAATATCCTCTGCAAGTGATCCCAGGTTATCAGTTGCAGGTATAGCTCTCAATAGCTATGTAGCACTAGAAAATGTTCTGTCGTCATACCACTATCTATCTGATTACCTCAATGCAGCAGATGAACAAACAAATAACTCTGGAGTTGCCTTAATGCAATAAATGAATAAATAAACGTCTCTTGGGTTGCCTCAAGCAACCAATGTACATAAAACAAATATCTCTTTATTGTATTACTCATCTCTTTTATCTCTTTACTCTACTCTGATTTCTCTGCTTAACGTATGTATTTAAAGCTTATGTAAATTTTGGTATGAATAGTTATCCTGTCCAAAGTATAGGTTCCTTAAGTCTATACTGAAACAATTTAACTTTTCATATAATACCTAACCCTAGTTGCAACTCAAGGACTAACTATGTTGCCCTAGTTCGTTCACTAATCTCTGTCTGTTTTTCTGTCATTAAAACTTTACAGACTTTTCATTGGTTTTTATCTTTTGTTTAACTTTTTATATTTTCTTTATCTTTGCCTCAATAATATGTTTTTACCACTCCCTAAGTGTTTTAACCCGTTTTTCAATCTTTTCAGCAACCGATTTTTACCATAATTCATAATAAATTTCCATCCACTAAAACCCCATCTTTTCTACATGATTTTAACACAAATTGAACCTCAATTTAATCCTAGGTTTCATTTTCAAGCAGCCACAAGAACACACATTCATAGCTTGAATTTCATCAAATTTCATCAAATTTTCACCAAATTTTCAACAAGAATTACTCATACAAACAATCAATTTCAAGCACAGCCAAACCATATCATAATCACACAACTCAAACACAATCAATCAAGATTAAATTCATCAAACCCTACCTTGATTTGCTGCTCCAAATCCGGTTACTCTTTGAAGTGTTCTTAAAGCACTTTTTCCTCCTAAAACACATCAAGAACAACTTTAAAACTCTAAACCATCAAATAAACAAACTTAAGAAGCATCTTAGGAAGGTTATACTTACCTTAAACGTGCAGAAAATCAAAGATCTTTGGCCCACAAGTCAAGCTAAGCAAGAGATCTAATGAAGAACATCAAGAAAACACTTGTTTAAGCATGTTTCCTTGAAAACCGAATTGAAGAGGGAGGGAGATAGCCATCTCACCTTATTTCCATCCTTGATAAGTTACATGGTTATGTAGAGAAAGAAGAGAGGATCATTTTGGTGAAATCAGAGTTTTGATTTGAGTTTTAGTTCAGAAGAAATCAAGCTTTGAAGATTAAGTGTTCATGAAAGTTTCTCTCTTTTCTCTCTTGTTATTTTCGGCAAAATGATGAAATGAGATAGCCTTGGAGGTCTTTGGGGTGTAAGGTGAGTTGTGATTGGTTGGCTTGGAGGTGGGTTAAAATAATATTAAAATATCTCAGGTGTATAACTACTAAAACTAGATGTATCGGAACATTCGTAAAAATATCTCTAAAAATTATTTTCTGAGCTACTAGCATAAATGACACCAGTAACATATTTATTATGAGAGTAAAACATGTATAATGAGGCCTTAGCATTGCTAAAGTCATCAGAGAGTGCTGGTGCTAAGCTGCACCAGTAAACTGTGAACCAGGTTAAACCGATTTTTCATTTTCAACTAAAACAGACCAAGTAACCTTATAATATCATTCAAGAAGCTTATAATACTAATATAATTATAATATTATCCTATTATCTCTCTTCTCTTATGAATCGAGTCCAGTTCGTCAAACTGAGACTATTTACGAAAACTAGAATAAAAACTCCTAACCGATACGGTTCAAAAACTATGTTCATCGTGATTGCATTATCGAGCTTGCCTCAGAAGAGGTTCTAGCTTAAGGATGACATAATGATAATGAGGATTTAGATGCTTAATGATATAACAGAGGTGTTCCCTTTACTGATCTTCCGGAGGAATCCGTACTTTCAGAAAAGATCTCGCGTACTCAAAAATCAGGGTTGTTACATGGACTTGTCCCATCGCTTGCTTAACAAGAGGCGGAATGTTCATCGGTCTTTCCATGAGAACACACCAAACAAGCAAAGCAAGATCCACCGTGAAGGACGACTTGTGGGTGCTAGGTAGCAAATAGTGGGATAGGATTTGGGCCCAAGCTCTAGCTTCTACAATGAGGAAGCGAGCATCAATGCACTTGGGCTTCATCTGGAGTCGACCATGGATCCAAAATGCCTCTGGTTCAGCAATGACTCGGAGGATCGAGTCCCAATCAAATCCAAACTTTTCTCACTGATGTAAGACCTCTTGGTAGCCATCCATGTCACTTGGTACTGGTAAGACATTAAGCACTTACTGAATAGCCTCCTCAGAAACTGAGACTTGCTTCCAGCGCACGTATACCGATTGAAGAGAGGGAAGATGGTAGTTAGTGTAGAACTCTACCACCCATGAGAGGTTGACCTCTTGTGGTTTTCTCAGAAGGAACTCCCATTCTCGCCGTTCAATACGTTGTAGAATACAAGGAGCAACCTTGCCTGACGGAGCAAGTAGATGCTCAGCTTGATAGTTCCTCTCAACCATGGTGGGGAACACAAGTTCACAAAAGCGGTTAGGGAACTTTGAAGGATCCCTTGCCGGTTTGCTCTTCTCGTTCTCATCAATAGGAGTGGGTGTCTTCGTTTTCTTAGATAGCGGTTTAGCTCCTAATGAAGAGTGTGCCTTAGAGTTTGACCTTTAGGGTGCCCTCTTTGCGGCCGGTTTCCTTGAAGCTTTCTCCTTGCCTTTCTTGGTGGCCATCCTGAAAAAAGGAAGGGAAAAAGGAAAACATTAAACCCAAAGAATCATCACAACAAAAACATGCAAGTGAAAGATAGTGCCCAAAAGAAACATCACAATAAAGTAATCATAGAGACATGGGTCACAACACTTGGCATGGAATACAAGACGAAGTAAGGCATGCAAAATGGCATGAGAAGAATAATCTCAAGCATCCATAACAAAGAACAAGTCATGTTCAATGAGTATCTAATTAGCAAGTAAGAAGCACAGTGGACTCAATGCACTCAGAACACAACAAGTGAGTGAGGAGAAAGCACCAAATTGAAGACACATGATTAAAATAACCCAAAATGGCATTCGTGCATTTCCTCGAACACTTGGTGTGCAATTATCAAGCAATGAGCAATTATGAGATACTCAACCAATTTGAATCCCAAAATGAATCATCAATCATCACACAACATCACTTACATGACAAAGACAATGAAAGACAACAAGAAGATCTATCAAAGCAAATTAAAACTCAAATTCAACATCCATGGAAAAGCAAGAAAAAGGAAAAGTAAGCAAACAAAAAGTAAGTAGGATAATCATGTAACTAAAAGAGAAAATAAGTAAACAAACAAGAGAAATCTAACTAGAAGAAGAGATTATGCAAAGAAAGTACTAGATGAGATATGGAAGAAGTAGAACCTTGAGAGGTGTAAAAGAGTAAGGTAGAATTTTCTTTTGTGAAGATGAGAAAGGGAGAGATGTAGGGCCACCGGAAGTGGTGGTGGTCGCCGGCAAGTAACCGGAGACGGTGGTGGATTGTGGAAGAAGAAGAAGAGAAGAGAGGTGATGGAGAGGGAAGAAGAAAAGGAAATAAGAACGAGAGGTCGAAGGGGGACAGAATAGGGCACGCCAGTTTTAAAACTGGTTCGCGCAACTGGCGCGCGCGCGCACGGTGCGATGGCGCGTCGGTGTGGGTTGGGCAAGGGGCGCGCACGCGTCAATGGCACTGACGTGCGAGTACAACTGTGCCCCTAGCATAGGATTGGCACAAAGTTGGCCTATGTCTCGGGTAATTTGTACCAGAATTTGCATGTAGCACAGGCGCGTGGATGCGCACAGTGTGCGGACGCGTGCCTGAGCGAATCGGCGACCGGCGCAGACGCGCGCAGTGCGCGGACGCGTCGGTGTGGGCACAGGCTAGGCACAAGTGTGGCACAACTCTCTGGTGTTTGTACCAGGGAGTTTAGGTAGCACCATCGGCGCGCACGCGCACAGTGCGCTTGCGCGTCGATGGTCAAATTGCAAGGTGGCGCGCAGGCGGCACGTACGCAGACGCATGGGTGCCTACCACGAAATGAGCACAAAGTGGGCATGACTGATGACAAGTCATCTTAGCCTAGTTTCACTAGCCTTTTTCTTTGTTTTTATTAGGTTTTATGCACTTTCTTGCATTCTAAGAAAGTAATTTGGATTAAAAATGCATGACTTCTTTGAATCAATCAACCACCATGTAATTGATGTTAAATCATGAGGTTTAAGCTAAATTTAATTGAATTTTAATGATTTATAAACCTTTTGAATTTTGTGATACTTTGATTGGTTGTTTTGATTACTTGTAGGTGAAGAAAGGAAACAAAAGGTGTGCCAACATTATGGAAGAAGGTTACAAGAATGGTTTTGAGAAAATGGAATTCACGTTTGAGCTAACGTTTGCCTCAAACGTCAACTCAAACGTGAGTAGCAGTTGAAGAACACCCTGGGGAAAAGCCAACGTTTGCGCCAACGTTTTCCTCAAACGTTGAGGTCAAACGTTGGCTGAAGAATTAAGTTCCTGGAAAGCAACGTTTGAGCCAACGTTTGCCTCAAACGTGAGGTCAAACGTTGGCTCCAAAAGAGAAAAGAATTGAAGCTCCTGGAAAGCAATGTTTGCGCCAACGTTTGCCTCAAACGAGAGGTCAAACGTTGGCGCCAAAGAGAAGATAAATGGCATCCCTGGAGGCAGCAACGTTTGAGCCAACGTTTGACTCAAACGTGAGGTCAAACGTTGGCACCAAACAGCATGAAGGGGCATACTTCAAACAAGAATAACTTGAGTTGTAGATGTCCAATTGAGGTGATTCCAAGTGGGTTAGAAAGCTGACATTCAGAGCTTTCCAACCATATATAGTAGTCTCTATTGGGCACAAAATTTGCAATGCGACAAGAGGACAAAGTATCCCCCAAGAAGCATACAAGAAGGGAGGTCCACGTTTGAGCTCACGTTTGACCTCAAACGTTGAGCCAAACGTGGAAAACAGCACATGGCCTAGCTGCATAATGCCTCACTCAAGTAATGTTTGAGTCAACGTTTGCCTCAAACGTTGGCTCAAACGTGAATGGTTCATGGC
>NC_029789.2:82271719-82274448 GCF_000816755.2 Arachis ipaensis | reverse complement strand
TTTCTAGTCTCTTGGGTCCTGAGATCCGAAATTTCCATTTCCCATTCCCTATTTACTGTTTTCATGCTCATTTACAATTCTGTTTTTAGATCCGGTTAAATCCAAGTGTTCTTCTATTCCTCTGCTTGTTGCAATTTTACATTTCCTTATTTAATTTCTGCAAATCCAACTCCCATTCCCTTTACAATTCAAGTCATTTACATTTCTTGCACTTTATGATTTTGCAATTTACATTTCTTGCGTTCTAAGTTTCTGCCAATTTAATTCCTTGTTCTTTAAGATTCAGCACTTTTATTTTCCGTTCTCTTTAATTTTCTGCAATCTACCCCTCTCCTTTTACTTTTCATGCAATTTAATTTCTGTTAATCACAAATCACTCAACCAACACTTGATTCACTTGACTAAATCAATCACTAAACTAAAATTGCTCAATCCTTCAATCCCTGTGGGATCGACCTCACTCACGTGAGTTATTATTACTTGATGCGACCCGGTGCACTTGCCGGTGAGTTTTGTGTCGGATCGTTTTCCGCACATCAAGTTTTTGGCGCCGTTGCCGGGGATTGATTAGATTGACAATGATTAAGTAAGGTGGTGGTCTAGATTAAGCATTTTTTTCTTTTTCTTTTTACTAAGCATACTAACTGTTTGAATTTTTGCTTAAGCTAACACTAACTTCACTCTAGTAATAGAGTGTTTAATTCTGGTTCTTAGTTCTGTGTTTATGTCAGGAGGAAGAAGCGATGAATCCACACCTTTTGATCCTGAAACACTTTGGAGGTTGAGAAGAGAACCATGCTCACCAAAGGCAACGCCAACCATCACAAAGGAAAGAAGTAATGGAGTTGGAAGGAGTGGACTCAATTCTGGCTCAAAACAAAATGATGCAGCAGCAAATTCAACAACAATTTGAGCAAATGGCCAAGAGGATTGATAGTCTCCAAGTTGCAGCAGTCAACACAAGCCAACCATCAACCAAATGGGGACAAAATGAAGAAAACCAAGAAGATCAGCAGCAGGAACAACCTCAATATATACACAACCAAAGCTCCGGCCAAAATGAAGTCTATGGTGACACCTACAATCCATCCTGGAAGAACCATCCAAACATAAGATGGGGAGATAACCACACTCAAAACCAGCAATCATGGCAAAGAAATTCAAACCAAAATAACTCAAGAAACAACCAAAACCACAATAAGCAAAACACTAACCCCAATCCATATAGAAAACCCCAAAACAACCACCCAAATTCTAGTTACTATCCACCCAATAACCAAACCACTAACTAAAATACCTATCATCAACCTTCAACATCTCACAACCAGCCACAAGCATCACAAGACACTCAAAGAATCTCCAATTTGGAGATATTGATGGAAAAGATGATGAAGCACCAAGAGATAATGATGGAAAAACTCATGAAAAATCAAGAGATGGCTAGACAAGATCAAGAAACAGCAAGAAAAGATCAAGAAGCAGCAAGAAATGATCCAGCCATAACAAGCAAAAACCAAGAAGCTTCAATCAGAAATCTTGAGATGCAAATAGAACAAGTAGCTAAACAAATTACAGAGATGGGTGAGAAGCAACCAAATGCATCCCCTAGTGCCACTCAAAACCACCCAAGGGACAAAGGAAAAGCTATAAAGTGGGAGGAGTGCAAAGCAATCATAGTGGGAAGTGAGAAGACTGGGGAGAAGGAAGCCATCAATCAGGAAGAACACAACAAACAAGTTCCACAAGAAGAGACAGAAGAGAGAAGTGAAGAGGATAGAAAGACCGAGAATGCAAAAAGCTCAAAGAGAGATAAGGACATCCTTGAAACACAACTACAAGAGAAGAAGGAAGGGATAAAGCCATATATCCCCAAACTTCCATATCCTCAAAGATTCAAAAAAGAAAACGAGGATAAGCAATACTCAAAGTTCCTGAACATATTCAAGACACTCAGCATCAATATTCCTTTCTTAGAAGCACTTGAACATATGCCATTATATGCCAAATTTATGAAAGAAGTGCTAACAAAGAAAAGACCCTTGAAGGAAGGACAGATTGTTGAAATGACAATGGAGTGTAGTGCCATTCTCCAAAGGGGACTACCAGAGAAGAAGGATGATCCTGGAAGGTTTTATATACCTTGTACCATAGGAAACATAACTATTGAGAAATCATTCTGTGACCTTGGTGCAAGTATAAACTTGATGCCTCTATCTCTTATGAGGAAGCTTAAAATTTTTGAGCTGAAACCCACTCGAATAACTCTTCAAATGGCTGACAAGTCCATTCAACAAGCACTTGGAGTTGTAGAGAATGTGCTGGTAAAAGTGGGAAAATTCCTTCTCCCAGTTGATTTTGTCATCCTGGATATGGAGGAAGACCCTAACACTCCCATCATCCTGGGGAGGCCTTTCCTGGCTACGGACAGAGCATTGATAGATGTTGAAAAAGGGGAATTATTGTTGAGAGTACATGATGAGCACCTAGCATTCCATGTTTTTAAAACCCTGCATGAGCCCACTCAAGGAGAAGATTGTATGAAGGATAAGGCCAGGGATCAAAGCTTGAAGGAGGCATTCAATGAGTTAACTCCAAGACTTCTAAATCCATGCTTGAAAGAAGTAGAGATGGTGCAACAGACTAAAGAAATCCAGGAGGAACTAGATCCAAAACCCCCAGATGAGAACCTCAACATTCCAGATAAAGAACCACCAAGGCATGAATCATCT